>NC_047105.1:84886832-84971791 GCF_902500255.1 Thalassophryne amazonica
GTCGGTGACGTCATTGCCTGTGAGGCACGTCTTGGGAAGGAGTGGTCCTGCCCCCTCGTCGGATTTTCATTGTCTGGAAATGGCGGAATGAAAAGGACTTCTTTTTTTTCCATCAGAAGTTTTTCAGAAGCTGTTAGAGACTGGCACCTGGAAACCATTCGAAAAATTTATCTGGCTTCAGTGAAAATTTTATGGGCTTCACAGAGAATAAGGACTTTTACTACAGCTTTCAGGACCTGCTTTAAGGACTGGTCCGTGCGCTGCGCTCAGAGCTGCGACGACGCGGCACAAACCACTGGATCATTTCTAAGCTGATGGCTCTGTGGATACGAGACCGTCGTGTGCTCTTTCTCTGGTTATCACAAGAGCTGGACATCAGCCATTTTGCGGCAGATTTCACTTTTAACAAGAGATTTTGTCATGAAAAGCCGCGCGGAGGCTTCGCGCGTCACGACCGATTCACTGATGAAGTGAGACAAAGGAACACCTCCGTTTCGGAGTGTGTAGAGGACAAGTTAGGACATGTCCAGCTCTCCACAATTTCTATCATACTCACTCGACTGGTAAGCACTGAAAGCCGAGATAGACATGTCCCAACTTGTCCTCTATATGGATATATAATCTGATTCTTTCAATGGACCATCACCCAGTCAATAAAACTATCTGTAATTGGGAACAAGAGTTGGATCTGGAATTTGGGGAAGGTTTCTGGGATAAAGCAGTTGACAGCATTCATACAGTCATCGTCTAAATTCTCCAAATTTAGCCCAATGTCTGTGATCTATGAGATAGATATAACTCCTCCCCCTGTGATTTAAGTCATATGATTTTTCTTTGCGCTAACTTCAGCCATATTGGATTTTGTATTTGATGTTATCTCTAACGGTCTTGGTGTCAGACTAGAGCCTTGTTCACTGATCGTTATTTTTGTAATTCCTGGAGTCCGAACTGTGCCACTTACAGCTTGCAGGCGGATGTAATTTCCTTTACCTCTTTACTAGCACGTTGCAGAATATTATTACTCTGGAGAGTTCAGTGTCCACCATCTATTTCTTTACAGCTGAAAAATCTTATGTTTTTCTTAAAACTTGAAAAAAAAAAAAAAAAATCAAGTTTAGTCTTAGAAGGAAGGCTGACGGGTTTCTAAAAGTGTGGCAACCATTTATTTCTTATCTTGGATCCTTGAAAACTACTGGACCTGATTGAAGTACTTGTTATGGGTGTATGGTGTGTTTTTATTATTTAATTCTTATTTTATAGGGCCTATATGGTTTTGGATGGTTTTTTGGAAAAAGGATGTTTTTTGGTTTTGGAAAAAGGAAATGTACATAAAAGTAAAAAAAAAAAAAAAAAACTAAGTTCCTCACACAAAAAAAAAAAAACGTGTGACTTATACTCATTTGAAACTTGTAAACGCTTTTTCCTCTTCAAGAGCCCACATTTGACAGGCGAAATCTTTTTAAATAACTGCAAAATACAACCAACAGGGGAACTAATTGCTGCAGCTTTAGCTGATAGTAGAAAGGAGTAGAAATGTGAAAGTAACTCAGCTGCACAGGTCAAATGATGTTACATATCACATTTCATTTTGGGCCCATAAGGCATGGACATACAGCCTTGGATTCACCCTAAAGAGATTCCACATAGCTGCACAGCGACGCCGACACACTTCCTAAAACAACAGCAGAGTTTTCTTCATCCATATGTAAATTATGTAAAGCAATAGCTGACAACTCTTTTTCATGAGTGTGCTTCAAGATAAAAGCATTTAAATGTCCCAGCAATTGCACAATAACAAGTAACAGTAAAATTAACAGCATCCTTGCAGTGTGCCACTGATAGCAACTGACCAGTGGCTGCCTGACACTGGTGTTTTTAAAAACAAACAAAGTAAGTTTTGCAATGTGTGCCAAAGGACTATATGTAAAGCTGTGCTAAGCAGCAACCAGTAATGACATTTTAGTCCTTGTCCACACAGAAATGGAACTTACCCCATATGACCTTTTTCTTTGTCGTTTTTCCAAAACTGTTTCATAAACCGGTGCTGTTTCAAGAAATATCTGCATCTATACATGCTCAACTGCCTGAAAACACTGTAGTACATATGCCAGGGCTGTATGCGGTACTATAACACTTCCAAAAAAATGGAGAAGATGTGGAGCATGCACCATAACTGGTGTAAGGCGCTAATTAATGCAGCAGCAGAAACTAGAACTTTATAAAGCAGCACACAGAGTAAATATAAAGTCTATAAACTCATCATCACAACTTAACGAAAACTGTTATCCAGGGTTCTAGCTCTGGTGGGCGGCACCGCCCAGTACTGCAAATTTATGCCCGGCTCTCAGGTTCAAATTGGCTGTACTGCCCAGCATGGATTTTCCAAAAAAAGAACTGAAATGTTGCTCACAAATGTACCAATTTGATCGTATTTCAAGCTTAGAGTCATACTTTTGTTTTATTTGTAATTTCAACCAAATAATTAAAGAAATAAGAAATATATTCTCATTTTCTTCATATGTCAGCCACAAACAGCAAATATCAGCAGTCATCCACAGCTCTGAGTAAAGGCTGCTCAAAGTGGAGACGCTGTGTGTCACTCTCCGCTTCTGACGTAAAGGAAAAAGAAAACTCCATCAAAATCCCTCATTAAAAAAAATCCAGAGTTCCTTCTGTGTCCGTAGATGCTGATCCACTCAGAAATTTATGGTTTATTTTACAGTGTAAAGGCTCCCTGTTTCCAAAAAGCTCAGAGGTAAAACCGTATTGATGGTGAGAGTGAGGAGGGGGAGGAAAGAGAATGAAAGGGGAGGTGACGAGCCTCAGTGAAACAGGAAAATGAAAAACTCCAGGTTAAGCTCTTGTTCAAACATGACAATTAGAGGTTATATTGTAAAAAAAAAAAAAGCAATGTAATCCCACTCAAAAAAAAAAACAAACAAACAAACCTGTCATGACAGAAAAACTCCTGCCTGCGTCACTGGATTAAAGGTGTAGTGTCTCATTTTTGAAGAAGAGAGCAAATCCCATATGCCCATGAAATATTAATGTTTTAATAACCTTTCCAATGTTATTTATTTTATTAACCCTAGACTTTTGACACAAATATTAGAAAATAACTTTGGTATTACAAATATTACAACATAAATGTCATTTTTTGGTCTATTATTCTTGCTTTCAATGTACCTAAAACCACTCAAAATTAGTTAAAATAGGGCTTGCTAATAACGCTTTAGCAGTATAAAACCATATAGCTTCAGGGGCTCTGCCCCCTTGACCCCCAGTCATGAGCTGCAATCACATAGTTTACCCAGCACTAAAATGGTTCTAGCTAGAACCCTGCTGTTCCAATCCATAGAAGATGCCCTTGTTTTGGACTAAAGCCCCGGTTACACATAGACGGTTTAGTCGGCGGGTAGTACGTAGACTGAAGTTCGCGGTAGTTCCGGCTGTTTTCGCGGTGGAAAGGGGTGGAGCATTTCGCCGGCGTTTTAAACCGCTGTACTATCCACAAATAGGTGGATAAAACGCCGCTAAATCCGCCGAATAAAGCGGCGTTTTGACGCCGTAGCATCCGGCACACGTCAGGCAACGGGGGTTAATACCCAGTTCTATCCTTTACAATCGCAGGTTAAGACGCGCGTGAGAACGGCGGTGTCTTGCTGCCGCCGATAATGCCCTGTGTACCACTGGTTAATACCAGGTTTTTATCCAGGCAATCCTGCTTACTCAGGATCATTTGCATATAGGCACCGCCCCAGAGTATAATAGGCTGAAGCAGCAGGAATACATGCCTCTGTCACTGCAGGGGGAGGAAGATCATCCTCAGCCTTTTCTTCTCCTTCCTTTCCCCCTCTCCTCAACGTGTTGCTCCGTCTCCACCACAGGCCTCCCCTCTGCTTCTGAAACCAGACCTCTTGGTTCCCTTCTTCTTAAGTCCTTGCCGCTGCCAACTTTCTTTTAGGAGGCATACTGGAGCTTCTCTGAAAAAATACTCTGGAGCTGGCCGCGAGTGAGAGGCCTGCATGCAGCGCGCTAGCGTTTTTTATACTGACCGCCGCCTATCAGCCATTTGGAACGCCGTTTTAAACCGGGAGGTGGGTTTAGAACGGTGTACTGTTCGCTAGCAACGCTGTTCTGTCTGCCTCTGTCGCCGGTTAAAACGCTGTTGTGTATGCCGATGTGGGCTCTATCTCCATTTTATACGCCGTTGATTAGGGATACAACGCCGGCCGCCGAATAATGGCGGTGTAAACTGCGGCAACTACAGGAAGGGACAGGATGAAACGGCGATTAAAAAGTATCAAATGCCGTTGTTCGCATTGTCTCTGTCATCATGCGAATTCTACGGGAGCGCTCCGGAATTATTTGACATGTTGAATAATTTTTTCGATGATTCCCGGTGAAGCCGGAACTAGCCACGCCCCCTAGCGCCGGCGTTAACAAAGGCGTTTGATCCCTAAGACAGCCGGAGGAGCCAAAAACTCTTCCGGGACGCTTCCGGGAGCTCTTACCGTCTATGTGTAAACGCCGTCTCAAATTCTTAATTCCTTATTGTGGAAATTGCTTGTGAATAACGCAGTGTTTTTAAAGAAGCCCCACTGTGTTTGTTCAGGGTGCATTTCTCAGCCTCAGCTGGAGGATGCCGCTCGCTTTGTCCCCCCACCACCAAGTTGGAAAAATAACTTATTTTAAAAGCTGAAAGTCCTTTCTGCAATTTTTTTTTTTTTTTTAATCGGCATCACTGTGCTCCATTTATTCTACGACCAGCAGTCCATCCACAGCCATCCTTTGTCTTTTCAGCATTCTACTAGCGATGAAATAAATCCCATTAAGGATCCAACGAGACAAAAAAACAAGTATGTTAAATTACATTATCAACAACAAACACATATCATTCAATATGAGCAGCTGAGGTTAGAGAGGTGGAGCTATGACATCATCATTTCAGAAAAGTTCCATATAGGCTATTCACATGAAAACTGGAACCAATTTTCAAATAGTACTGTTTTTTGGGCTCTGAAAAAGGTGGCTCCATGTAGGATGAACCGCCAATACAATACAAAACTTTTGCGGATACGTCTAAACTTGTCTCCGAGTGGGACGGGACCCAAGTTAAAACTTGGAATGAAATCTACTCATTCCAAACAGAAAATGGGCACACAAGTCCGAGAGTGAACATACAGATGGTTCCCATTTGGACAAACTGAATACTGAAACGAATAATTGAATTTAACTCTAACTGTTCAGTGTTTTGCTGCTTAACTGCAGCATGTGAATTCTTTCACTGTAGTACATGCCTCTGTTATACCTAAGTGTACTCTATTGACCCCTCACTTTGCAGTTTTCCTGAGGAATCATAACAACTTACAATACTTAATCAAATAAAGTGGCCACTGTTACAGCATTTCCAGCAATAAAGAACAGGTTCAGTTCATTGCAAATCAAATTTAGGACCGTTTGAAGTGTTTCATCCAAAACTAATTAAGTTCTAAAAGCCCAAATTAAGTTAATATTCAGCAAACAGCAGAAAGAGAAGTGAGAACCATCATAAGTGGGTGTCTATTTCTCAACAGCTATAGTTCTACTACAAATTTGTGGTAAACTGACTAGCAGAACTGTTGTTCCACAGATACCAACCAACATTCATTTGACAACCACAATTTCTTTTTTTTTTTTTTGCAAAACAATGTGCACCTACACAGGGTACAGTATTTTCAGAATCACTATGTTATCTCCAAAACAGCAGTGCATGCGATAGGATTTGGACTGACCTTTTGTGACATCACTGATCTGGTATTTAAAGTCAGGTGCACCACAGGTCCAGGACATGTCTTCCAAGTTGAAGCTCTGATTTGAACGCAGCATGATCACCTCAATGGCACTGGATTTAAGCAGAGCAATCTGGTCCTCTGCAGTCAGCTCCCTACAGGCACAGAACTACCCAGTTAATCTGTAGACTATCTCACAACAATGAATGATTGTAGTAATTGTCCTCAACAATCCTAAATAATTTAGTACTGATTATATCAAAACATTACAGGATACTGAGCCAAAAGCATGTGATATCATCGGTGAAAAAATTCTAAATGTACTGAGAAGCACTACACTGTGTGACATTGTATCTCAAATATAATAAGCTTCTCAGCTGCATATTTAAGTTAAAAAATGATTTCTTTCATCAGAATTCAAACTCAAGGGAGTTTTTCCTCACCACCTTTGCCAATGTGCTTGTTCTGGGGGTTGAGGAAGGTTACATCTTAGCCTTGCAAAGTGAGTTGACGTGACCTATATTGTGATTTGGGTGCTATAAAAATAAATTTAACTGAAATTGAACTGAAGCTTTTAAAAGTCTATCAACTGTTAATACATAATATGAAGGAAGAAAAGACAAATGCTGTCCACTTTACTTCTTCTTGATGCGTTACGTGTGCAAGACTCTTCACCACAACACATTTATTTACGCTGCACTTTCAGGCAAAAATTCTAAATGCTTTCCGCTTTAGCGCCGTTCATCCTTGACCCAAAATACATAATCATGCCAAACAGCAAATGTCAGCTGTGCTCTGTTAATCCATGATCAAATTTGTATGCATGCACAGCTATTGCAAGCAGGTGGCTGAAGACATTAAAACCACTAAACATTTCATTCAGTCGTGAATTGGCGCTATATATATTAATAAATTTGAAATTTGAATTCATGTACCAACATGAAACTTAAGTCACTCATGGTAAGAGCGACATGAGACTTATCTAAACTGACAAAACCACACTAACACTGTTAAACAAACAAAACATAACAACATTTAAAAGCTCAAACCCTGAACTCCCATGGTGCATTACAGCAAAACATCCATTGTTTATTGGTTAGTTAAACGCTAATTTCTCCAAAAATATTTGTCCTATCAACTTTGTTTTTGCAGCATTCATCCTTGACCCAAAATACATCACCATGACAAACGCCAAATGTCAGCTCTTCCGAGTTTTTGCGTGATCAAAGCCATATATACGAGGTCTATTAGAAAAGTATCCGACCTTATTATTTTTTTTCAAAAACCATATGGATTTGAATCACGTGCGATTAATCAGACATGCTTGAACCCTCGTGGGCATGCGAGAGTTTTTTCACGCCTGTCGGTTACGTCATTCGCCTGTGGGCAGTCTTTGAGTGAGGAGTCGTCCACCTGCTCGTCGATTTTTTTCATTGTTTAGGAATGGCTCAGAGACTGTTGCTTTGTTTGATAAAATTTTTTTCAAAACTGTAAGGCACAACTGAGTGGACACCATTCAATAAATTCAGCTGGTTTTCGGTAAAAATTTTAACGGCTGATGAGAGATTTTGGTCTGGTAGTGTCGCTTTAAGGACGGTCCACGGTGCCTGACGGCGATCTGCGCTTCGAGGCGGCAGCGTCTCGCCGTTTCAAGTTGAAAACTTCCACATTTCAGGCTCTGTTGACGCAGTAAGTCGTCAGAGAACAGAGAACTTTCAGAAGAAGTCGGCATGAGGAGTTTATTCGGACATTCCATTGTTAACGGTCATTTTGTAATGAAAGAACGTGCGGGCAGAGTCGCATGTCGGGCTGGACCCGACCGCGGGGGTCGCGGCAGGAAAAACACCTCCGTTGGAAATCTTAACGGGCAAGTTGGAACATGCCCAAGCTGTTAAACAATTTCTCAGTTACTCACTTGTTGAAAGCCATTAAAAGCCGCCTGAATTCTACAAATGGTTTTCAACACGGAGGAGTTTTTCCTGTCGCGGCGCACACAGATTTGCTGAGTCGTCACGGAAACGACTCGGCGAATTTGCGCGTACGTCTTTCATTAAAAAATGTCCTTAACAGTGGAATGTCCGCATAAATTCCTCATGCCGGCCTCTTCTGAATCTCCTATGTTCTCTCATGATGTTCCTGGGTGAATTAAGCCTTAAATTAGGATGTTTTCAGCTCGAAACAGGCTGACGACAGCGCCTGGAAGCGCTTGCAGGACGTCCGCTTCCGTGGGACGTCCTACACCGACAGAAACACACCCATAATCTCTCAATCAGCCGTTAAACTTTTCACAGAAAACCAGCTTAATTTCTCGAATAGTGTCCACTCGGATATTCCTCACAAGTCCAGAAAAATTTTTGATAAAGCAACGCGCGCCGTCTCGAGCAGCGTGTGAAACAAAGGAATTCAGCCGAGAGGGTGGGACCACATCTCACTCAAGGCCTGCCCACAGGGAAATGACGTCACCGACACGCGTGAAAAAACTCACGCATGCGCACGAGGGTTCAAGCATGATTGGTGTAATCGCATGTCATTCAAATCCATATAGTTAAAAAAAAAAAAAAAGGGTCGGTTTATTATCTAAGAGACCTCGTATATATATATATATATATATATATATATATATATATATATATATATATATTAAAATGGGATATTTTTTATGAAACCCCATGAAATAAAGCTATAAACATACTAGCTAGCATGTTGCCCATGGGGATCCACGGGTTCTAGATTGGGTGTTTATAAATAGGGAGCTGACATTTTTCAAGGATGGGAATAATTATGCAATGTTTCTATCATAAGCTGGAGTGGCCGTGAGTCCAGAATGTTTTTATAATCTTAGACCTCAGCAAGTTTGCGAAGAAAAACTCAGCCCTATTATTTTTTGTTAATTATGTAATTTTGTAATGTTAATTTACTGTCTTAATGTACTTATAAATTGTTTCAGTTCTTGTTATCATACTTATAAATTGTTTCAGTGCTTGTTATCATATACACACTATTATTATTATTATCATTATTATCTGTATTATTATTATTTCTGTTTTGTCATTTGATTTTTAAATGGACCACAATGGAAATAAGTGTTTTCACTTTCTTGTCATCCATGCATTTTTAACGTATTTACAATTATATTATGTACTTACATTGAACTTACTAAATAAAATCATGCACACGATAAATCAATAACACTAACAACACTGTTAAAGTAACATGAACCACAATAACATTTAAACCCCCAAACCCCTAACTCCCATGGTGCATTGCAGCACAATGTCCATTGTTCACTGTTGTTAGCTAATATAGCTAATTTATCCAAAAATATTACTCCTATCAACTTCCTTTTTTCACAGCGTTCACCTTGACCCAAAATACATAAGCATACCAAATGGTAAATGTCAGCTCTTCCTAGTTTGTCAGTGATCAAAACCATACACACACACGCACGCACACAGAGGCCACATGGCTTTTATAAATAGGTATATTCACTTCTTAGTTGCTCTATTTAATTCCACTGTGGTGGTGTGCAGAGGCAAAATTACAAAAACTGTGAAACTGTCCCCAAATACTTCTGGGCATAACCATGTGTGACTAGATTTTAATCAATTTCTTGGAATAGCATTTCTAAATGTCATCTATATGTAAGCACCGGGTCCAAATAGTGATTTTGAGTTTTAACTGATTTAGTTTTTTCTCAAAATCTCATCACTTTGTTCTTGGGTGATTTTTAATCATTTCATCAGATTTAGTCCAAATTGGATCATTAACTTATTTTATTCAAATATGAACAGACACATAGAAGAGAAAAAAAATATATATTTTTTTTGCATACAAGGGAGTGAAATAATTTGCTCAACTGCTTCTCTCAAAGCACAGGGGAAGTTAACAAAAAAATCTCACACCTTGCCATTAGCCCCCCGCCCACTACTCGTACTGTATTTTTTCCCTTGTAATTTTTCTTCTTTTATCGAAACAATACTGTGGTAATTCTTCCAAATTTGCACATTTAAACTTGGAACCTGCTAATTACACCAGTCTGAAGTTGGCCTGAATGAATGGAGCAAAATTTTTATTTCAGCTGCATGCAACATTTAAACCAATTTTCACAAAAAGGCTGTTGTGAAAGAAAGAAAGAAAGAAAGAAAGAAAGAAAGAAAAAATAAAGAAAGAAGCAAGCTTTGCCAGCCAACAAATCAGAGCATCATATTTTTTGCATGATCACAGATCTACATCAGAAGTGCAGGTTGGGAGCTGTTATCTTTGAGCATTCTGTCCAGCAGATGATTTGACCTCCTGACCCTTGGCCTTCCAGCTAATTAGGTCAAATCACATGAGCTGGGCTCCTAAAGGTCTCCAACACCACAAACATTCATTGTAGGCAGCATGCATCAGTGTAAATCCAATTTAGTATAACGAGTTACATGTGATTTATGTGTTCGACTTTTAAACAAATGAAGAAGTCTAGTAAATGTTTGAGGAACACCAACAGTTATAAAACAAGAGTAATCTAAGGAGGAGTTTGTTAAAATAAGCCGCATTTTAAGCAACACTTCCAGTTTTCCATCTAAATGACATGTATATTGAAAGCAGGGCCGTTACAGAAACCACATTTAGCAAAGTGAATAAACAGCAGAGCGCGCCGTGTGCTGCGCTGAGAGGATAAACACAGGGCACGGGGGAAACATGTGGCTCTTAATGTTATTCCGCAGCTATTATTTTCCGAGGGGAACACTTCCTTATATACACGCTCTTCTTCCAGCTCGGCTCTCATCCTCTTACAACAAAAGAACAAAAAAACAAAAAAGAACAAAAGTGCTGAGAGAGCAACGTGACACCACACCCACATTGTACAGAAAATGTTACAAGAGCGTTTAAACACTCAAACTCATGAACAACGAAATAGCGGAATAAAAATACACAAGCTCACATTTTTGCCTCTGACCTTGATTGATGACCACTCCTAACCATCATCAAATAACATATTCAGTGTACATAGGCCTGATGTACAGTAGTGTTCAGAATAATAGTAGTGCTATGTGACTAAAAAGATTAATCCAGGTTTTGAGTATATTTATTATTGTTACATGGGAAACAAGGTACCAGTAGATTCAGTAGATTCTCACAAATCCAACAAGACCAAGCATTCATGATATGCACACTCTTAAGGCTATGAAATTGGGCTATTAGCAAAAAGAAGTAGAAAAGGGGGTGTTCACAATAACAGTAGTGTGGCATTCAGTCAGAGTTCATCAATTTTGTGGAACAAACAGGTTTGAATCAGGTGTCCCCTATTTAAGGATGAAGCCAGCACCTGTTGAACTTGCTTTTCTCTTTGAAAGCCTGAGGAAAATGGAACGTTCAAGACATTGTTCAGAAGAACAGTGTAGTTTGATTAAAAATTTGATTTTGATTGGAGAGGGGAAAACCTATACGCAGGTGCAAAAAAATTATAGGCTGTTCATCTACAATGATCTCCAATGCTTTAAAATGGACAAAAAACCAGAGACACGTGGAAGAAAACGGAAAACAACCATCAAAATGGATAGAAGAATAACCAGGGCAAAGGCTCACCCATTGATCAGCTCCAGGATGATCAAAGACAGTCTGGAGTTTCCTGTAAGTGCTATGACAGTTAGAAGACGCCTACGTGAAGCTAATTTATTTGCAAGAATCCCCCGCAAAGTCCCTCTGTTAAATAAAAGACGTGCAGAAGAGGTTACAATTTGCCAAAGAACACATCAACTGGCCTAAAGAGAAATGGAGGAATATTTTGTGGACTGATGAGAGTAAAATTGTTCTTTTTGGGTCCAAGGGCCGCAGACAGTTTGTGAGACGACCCCCAAACTCTGAATTCAAGCCACAGTTCACAGTGATGACAGTGAAGCATGGTGGTGCAAGCATCATGATATGGGCATGTTTCTCCTACTATGGTGTTGGGCCTATATATCGCATACCAGGTATCATGGATCAGTTTGGATATGTCAAAATATGTGAAGAGGTCATGTTGCCTTATGCTGAACAGGACATGCCCTTGAAATGGGTGTTTCAACAAGACAATGACCCCAAGCACAATAGTAAACGAGCAAAATCTTGGTTCCAAACCAACAAAATTAATGCCTCGCAGATGTGATGAAATCACAAAAAACTGTGGTTATACAACTAAATACTAGTTTAGTGATTCACAGGATTGCTAAAAAAGCAGTTTGAACATAATAGTTTTGATGCTACTATTATTGTGAACACCCCCTTTTCTACTTTTTTTTTTACTAATAGCCCAATTTCATAGCCTTAAGAGTGTGCATATCATGAATGCTTGTTCTTGTTGGATTTGTGAGAATCTACTGGTACCTTGTTTCCCATGTAACAATAAGAAATATACTCAAAACCTGGATTAATCTTTTTAGTCACATAGCACTACTATTATTCTGAACACTGCTGTACCTGCCACGTTGGATTAAACTCAGACTGGACATGTTGACTCAGTGGTTACAACACTTGCCTCTTGGTATTAGGTGTGAGGAAAGGGGGCTGGCCACCTTACCTCATCATACCAAGGCCCCACACATGTGGGATCTGACGCTGATAAGACTCACTCTTGACCTTTAGGTATTCTAGGCCATCCTGCTAAAACACATAGCATAGAAACTAACTCAATGCATCATGTCCAGCATTGTCAACAGAAGACTGCAAAGATTGTGAATACCTCTGACAAAGTGCCACAGTGCCAAGTCAAGTCTCGGAGAATGCGCTGGTGCCACGCTTTGCCATTTTACCACATCCACAGAAAATATGGTTTTGTCCACCAGATATAGGGGTGATTCTTAGACTACGGGCACTTATTATGTCCTTTGATCATATTGTATGAAAAACAGAAAAAAAGGGGAAATTTCACACTTTTATAGTTATCTTTACAATGAAAGTGTGTTAAGAAATTTGTTCTAGTAGTCTATGATGACTTTTTCACCTTTTTTCAGCATCATTATATGCAAATATTGCCGTTTTGTGCTTGTCCCACCCCCAGACTTTTGATCTTCAATGATAAAAATGAATGGTAAAGAAACATTTTTTCTAATGTTTTAAAATATCTCTGAATAAAATATCAGTAAAATAATCAAAACATAATTGGGGTATTCAATGTCATACAACTGTTGTGATTTTTTTTTTTAAACAAAATGTAGTTGTCCCACACTATTGCCGTAATTTCCACCACAACACTGTAATGTCCCTAAACAGTTTGTATGAAAGATTGTTTGGGTAGTTTCTATGGAGATAAACAGTGACATCAGAGCACATTTATATAGCGCCAAATCACAACAAACAGTTGCCCTAAGGCGCTTTATATTGTAAGGCAATGGTGTGGTGGAAATTACATTTACAAGGCCAATAGTGCCCGTAGTTAAAGAATCACCCATAGATCTTTGTCTCAACCTGGACCTTCATTTCTGTGAACTTGATCTTTGCTCCTCATCACTTCCGTTTGATCCTAATCACTTATGTTTGACCATATTCCTAGCCTTTGATCCTGATGGTTAAATTTAGATCCCGATAGTCAAACTTTGGTCCTGACCACTCATGTTCAGTCATTTTCCTGGCTTTTGATCTTTATCACTACACTAAATTGAGAAAACGATGCTGGCACTCAGGAAAAAAACAGCTATATGGAAATGGGGTGTAAGCAGGATCTGTACCAGGGTCCAGATACTGCAAATGGAGGTCAAAAAGTTTAAAAGATGACTTTGTTGTTCCTCCTGTTCTCAGAGTGGAACCAATAGCCTTCCTTGGGGGAGGCCATAGGTGATTTTCCACATATGCTCCATGACGGCCTGACAGTAGATAAACATGCACAAGCTGTGCATGCTTCTCTCACATTCTGTAGAAAAAAAAACACATGGTTGATTTAGCCCTAATGACATTTGGATGACTCAAATAAAGGGCATCCAACATCCAATTTAGATAAGTAGTGACAGAATCAATGGAAAAGAGAGAAAAAGAGTCATCTCTTTTTTCCTCTGTGGGCTCATGCACATGTGAACTTCACATTACTGATGGAGCTTCTTTTTTTTTGCCTCATCTTTATATGGTGACTAACCGTTAAGTTTGAAGCATTCATTAATTTTCTATCCTGGCTTATTCCACGAATTAAGGGTCACCACAGTCAGTAGGCCAGAGGTGGGGTACGCCCTGGACAGAGAGACAAGTTTGAAACATACAGCAGGGTAGGGCTTGTTAATCCAAAGTCACAACTGATATCTCCTGTAGAACACTATTCCCAAGCTGGGACGCAAAAACAAAAGATTTCTGGGTGACAGGCACATGACAGGCCTTTGCTTCACCCAAAAACCCAACCAAGATACCAAGACAGCTTTCAGTCTGTACAAACTTAGATGGGAGTCAGCTGAGCTGAACACAGCAGTGACTCAAAACATGTGACTCAATCACATCAACGTGACTTCTGGGCGAGTGGCTTGACCTTAAAAGCTCACCGGCTCCGGATGGGAATGTAAACGCCTAAACGTTGTAGAAAGTATAGTGTGTCCAGTTTCTTGTTAAACTGTTGTAACACAGTGCAGCTGGTGAGCCTCACCTCAAGGATGGTGCTGCAACCAGAGCCTCACTTTCCTTCATCTAAGCTCGTGGAGAGAAGTAACGGCTCACCAAGGCACACAAGTGTAACCTTATCAGCAGGCAAACAAGCGCCTCTGCTGGTGTGTCGACACTGGACAATTAACTGTCACGCAATGACTGGATTTGTCTGATAACCTTCTCAAGTAATCTCCCTCCATACATGAGTAGCCAAGAAGATGTGTGCTGAGGTGAGCACGAATCTCGTCCAACATGTTTATCTGCTGCAGAAGTTAAACGGCACCACTTTGTTTGCCCATGCAGATATTTGTGGCGAGGTGATCCACACTGGCTGAAATGATTTCAACTGTTGCTGCTTGACCTACAAAAGGTCATCAGTCAAGGAAAGCCCATCTGCACAGGTAATGAGACAGTGCCCCCTCGTGGCAAACTGGCAGCAATTATTTAAGCCCATTTGAAAAAAACGAAAAAACAAACAAAAAAAACAAAACAAAACAAACAAAAAAAAAACACATGGAAGATTAGAATTGCATTTCAGGAGATTAAGAAAACCATAGTACAAAAGGTATTTTGAGCATTTTAGATACAATTCGATATGATTTGAAAGATTCACAGTATGCAAATGTAAAATGTACCATAATTAAAAGTGTGTATTGATTCTTGGCCTTGAGGGTTCAAAGCCTTGATCACCACAGCCATGCATTTGTAATGTGTGCAGAATGTGGTTTTGCATTGTCTTCTTGTAAACTGCATGAACAGTCCTTGAAAAGTTCTTGATGGTAACATATGTGGCTCTACAATTTCAATGTACTTCTCTGCATTAATACTGCCATCACAGAAGTGTGAACTACCTTTGGAAAAGGTACTGTACAAGCCCATACCACGACAGACCCTGGCTTTTGGTCTTGTTGCTCAAAAAAACAACAAACAACAACAAAAAAATCTGGAGTACTGATTCTTCTGATAGGCATTTCCACTATGTGACAGTTGAGCACAGATGCCTTCGAGCCCAGAGAAGCTAGCGCTACTTCTGGAGAGGTTAAAATAAGGCTTCTGTTTGTTTTAAGTGGTGTTTGTGAATGTAACTTTGTATTACAGTGTTTGACAAAGGTTTCCCAAAATAATCCTTTGCCTGTGTAGTTGTATCAGCTATTGACGAATGATGGTTCTTCATGCAGTGCCACCTGAGGGATTGGAGCTCATGATGTTGGTCTTAGGCTTGCACCCTTGCCTTTTACGCACTGAAATTCCTCCAGATTCCTTGAAGCATTTAGATATTATGCACAGAAGAGGGAGAAATATGCAAATACATTCCAATTTTCAACCATTGCTATAGTTCTATAGTTTTCTCACATTTGTTGACAAACTGAAGACCCTCGGCCCATCGTTGCACCTCAAAGACCATTTGGCATGGATGCTGTTTTAATGCTATATCATGATTATAAACCACCTGTTGATATCACCGGTTTCAAATAACATTGTTTATTTTTAACCTTATTACTAGCCCTAAATTGCACTGGGCCCAACTTTTTGTGGAATGTGTTGTGGGCCTGAAACATAGGCATGGATGTATATTAACAAATGTAATGAAGTTGACCTCACAAAACTTGGAATATCTTGGGTTCATCTTATTTGAAATGCTTTTTAAATGAAACAAATGTAAAAATTTCCTGCAGGGAGGTTTTTTTTTTTTATTTGCACTTCCATACTGTTCCAACTATTATGATTTGGGGGTTGTACAATTTAGATACTACATAACTGTACAATACAGGATATTACTTTTACTTGGAACAACTGCTGTTGCAGAGGTTACTTTCAAAACATACCATGTTTTGGACATAAAAGTCCATGTTCTTTGTCTCTGTAATCATTGTTCATCCATTGATTTTTATTGTGTTTCAGCACCAGAGGATGCAATCAAATGGAAAGTGTTGAAACACCTGACAGCACCTGATGTTTTCCTTTTGGACTCTGGAACAATGTTAAAAAAAACAGAGGTGTTTCAAAGGTGTCAAGATATTCCAGAGTAGTGTTTTGAGTTGCCAAGACTAATTTGTAGTATTGACAAAAAGTTGTGGTACCATCCCCAGCGACACATTTTGTCCATTCTGAAATTCCTGGTTACATTCTCCCTTTGCTGTATATTATAGATGCTAGGTTAAACTGCTTAGCAGCTATGAGCACATGATGTTCAGGAAACAGACAAACTACACACAAGTTCAACTACAGCTGTTCACAATTTATCCAGCATCCATCCAGCAGGTGGCAGACATGTTTACAGGTTAAAAAACCAAACCGAACAAAACCTGGTGCATCAAAGTTCAGTTCAGTTGCAGTAGTGTTTGCTTTCAGGATGTGTGCTTTTAATTGGTGAGTTACAAGAGAATAGTATTTATTGTATTGAGTTATTTTATACACAATGTGGCTGGGAGAGACCTGCTCACTCACCCACTCATCTCCACTTCTGCTATCCAAACTTTACCAGCACAGACAAAAACAAATCACACAAACCCACCGGTTGGTGCAACTCTTTATTTTTGATCCGCAAAACATCTGACAAAACGACATTACATGAACACCAATTTATAATAGAAAAAAAAATCTCAGAAAAAAGAAAGAAAGAGGAAACATATAAGTTGCAATTACATTAGAATTTAGGTGATTTGATAACTGGAGCCATATCATGCTGACCCACACAGGCAGTTTATGGCTAGTAGATTCATCAGTATGCATGTGCTAGAAACATTACATACGTGCCTTTGTTGATCCAGGCTTTTAATTTAATGAGGCATGATTTGGATTCACTAAAGCAGCGTGAGAATTCATTACCAAATTTAAATGTATTCCTTTAAAATATCAATAAACATGGCTGACGGAGTACTAAGTAACAAGCCTTGGACACTCAGCAAATCTTTCCATTAAATTAATCTGGAGCACATCTGCAGTCAGCGTCATAAACACCCCTTCCTCTGTATTAAAGGGAATATGTGGCATGGCACACAGCTCAGGGTATGTGTTACCATAGCAACATTCTTCTTCATTAATCAGTCATTGATCTGCTAAACATTTAAAAAAAAAAAAAATTCTGTTGACCCAAGGCAGTGTGACTTCAAGGCAAGAAAAAGATAAAACAACCTTTAACGTCATCAAAATAAGTGCCAGTAATATTATACTATGATCTGAATGTTTTTCCTCACTTGCTGGTGACATTCACGGGGTTGTATGAAAGAATGAAAAATGACATATTAAGGCTCGACATAACACTATTCAATCAGCACAACTTCATATTTCTGGAGAATTAGATCCTTGGAATTGTGGGCTGTACAAAAAAACTTACAATTTGCATTGTAAAGCTGAAAAGTGTATTGGACAGAAAGTGAACAACATAATTTTGGAGATTGCTGTGACAAGCTCTGCCACAAGTCTACACACACCTGTTGGCAGCAGAAATGGCAGCAAATCAAGATGATGTAAACAGTGTAACAGTGATAGTAATAGTGCTGTATTTATTGACAGGAATAAAAGTGTATATATAGATGTGTTTGTGTAAAATGTTTAAGTGCTTCCATTTTTGCATTTTACAGTCAAACTAGCAGAAAAAGTAAAACTAAAGAACAAAGTGAAAATTTGAAAGCAGTTTCCCCACATTTTATGTCCACATAGGCGCAAACAAACATACAGCTGTGGTTTGTTTTATTCAAACATGTCAACATTACTGTGACCAAACTTAATGTGAGCTGAATGTATTATTACAAAGTTATATATACATATATATATAAAATGTGTAAATGTTCATAAAATAGTTAAGATAAAGTCTAAATGCCATGCTTTGTCAGTGAAAGATATTGTGGCGCGTTATGGTCATGAAATTATTTGAACCAGACCTACAGTAGGTTTTGGAAACTCACTCGATCACCTCCCTCATTCTTTTACTTTGGTGGCTAAATTCATATAAAATTGGGTTGTGTGGGGGTATTGTGGTGTTATTTGTTTTAGAACATAACCGCTGTGAAACAGTCACAAAATTGCACAAGCTAAACAGTTGCTTTTCAGACTGATCTGGTGTTCAAAATCCACCTGATTTTAAACAGTTTTTGGCATCATATGCCTTTTTAATTGGGAGACGAGAGCATTTATTGTTTTGAGGTAATGCGTTAACAACCTGGAGGGGACAGGCACATTTATCCATCTGTTCCCTCACTGTATTTGACATGGTAGATGCTGAAGCTTTTCCAAAGCCTACAAAAAATGAGATTAGCCCAATAGCACTCATATTATTATTATTATTAGTCCTATGCATTAATATATCATGTCCATGCATTTTAAAAAAAAGTAAATGTCACCATTCACCTGTTGTGGTTGGTTAGGTTATTTCATTTCAAAAGACACAACTTTCCCATGAGGTGTGCCATGCCACTGGGGTCAACACACTGAAGGACGAACTCACTATATAGTGTCAATAACACATGACTTGGCGATGCTTAAGATAAAAGCAGCATTGCATGGATACTCGGATTTCACCTCTCTTAATTCCCCTCTTTTGCCCAGTCATCCACGGAGAACAATGAACATGTGGGATAAGAGTTTAGGGCAGAAGAAGAGGTAAAACAGTAAAATATGAGAGAGAGAGAGAGAGAGAGAGCGAGAGAGCGAGAGAGAGAGAGAAGCAAAAATGTCACTTTTGTAGAGACTGCAGCCAAGCCAGTCTGAACCCCATTGGTCAGGGTACAGGCACTACTTGAAAATACTCCCAGTAATTTGTGCGTGTAAAAACCAAACACACAAATGAACAAACAGAAAAATGCAATGCTTGCTCTGAGAAGAAATCTATACAAAACAAACAAAACTATGAATGACTTCATTAGCTGGACTCTCCCAGTCTGTGAGATATCTCTGAGGTAATCATTGAAATATGACTCATTAGCAATAAATACCAACATGAATACAAATATTACAAAAGTAAAAACAAAGGCAAATGCTGAATGCTAATGCAAAAATCTGATCTAAAAGAGGTAGGATTTTTTTTTCTTTTTTCATCTTTAGGTAGATTATGGTGTCTATCCATTGTGGACACTCCTTTTCTAAGAACTACATTCTGTTGTTTCCATTACAATACCCATCCTATTGGCAGCAACTAAAAGACTTCTGTAGCTGTCGCACAGGAGACGGCCAGTTGTTTTCAGTGAATATTAAAATACATGTTTTATAGGCAGGATTTGTAATGGCAACAGCTGTACAAAAACTTTAAAAATGTTTAATAACATGATAAACTGTAAAGCTTGCTGGTGATAATGTACCATGAGTTGCAGACTGCAGGCATTCTTCTTATATTTCAGTTGCCAAAATAAATATTAACCATAATCTTAAGAAGGTGGAGCCATCTAATTTTTGTGACATTTCCCACTGCATTGCGAAGATGAACTTCTGTGTCAAGCACAATTCAGAGTCAAAGATGAACAGTCTATCATGGTAAAAATAAAACTGTATGATGAACCATTTTGGGTGAGAAGTGAAACAGGTGATGAAGAAAAAAGGGTCCGTTAACTGGTATCAATCCAACACTTCGAGCCTCTTGGCTAAAATCCAAAGTCTTGTGTCTAACAGCTAGGGGTGTGCATATCTCCTTTACCAAATGATCCAATACACATCTACATACACGGGCAAGCAAACAATTTAGAAAAAAAAAAATACTTTTTGTTGTGGAAGGATTTGATGTGGTTAAATTTGGTACATTACAATGCAATTTGATATAATTTTGTTTGTTTCACGTAGATATTAATTTTCTATTATGAATGAAGAATAAGTCAAAAGTAGCATTGCTTACCTTCAAATACATATTTAATGCAACACCAGGGAGTTTCTTCAGTTTTTTTTTGCTATTGTGCTGCAGCACGTTGGTAGGCGACTCTGCTCAGCTGTTCCCCTCCATTAGGGGCAGCATTACATACAGTAGCAGAAAGTGCCAGAAGAAGAACTCAGCTGTTAGCATAGCATAACTTTCCCATTCTGAACTGGTATGACATTATTAAAAAATTGTGAACCAAACAGGTACATTTAGCTGTAATATCAAATATGTTGTTTTTACATTACAAAGCTAAGGTTCCTGTGACCAGTCTCACGAAAGCATCCCACTGACCTTTGAACTTTTATGAGCGTTTGAAGATGAGGAAGTAGCAACAAAACAAGAATAATTCAACCGATGTTAAATTGAGCCATTGACTGGTTCATAGTACATTTAGATCGATTCAGGGCTCTGTGGATCAATGTCACTTTATTACTTTAAGATCAATTTTTGATTCTTATTGGTTACCTGCTACATTCCTACACTACAACAGCTAATCTAATTAACTCCCTAACGTCTTTTGGGCACCCCTCGTTTTAATAGCAACACCTCCAAATGTACAGTTTTGCAGTGAGCCAAGTTCATAATGAAAGACGCAGGGAAAAAAAACTAAACAAAAATAAATAAGTTATGCTGGCAAACTAATTTAGCATGTCCACCTTTTTAGTGAGATTAAAAAAGAAGAAAAAGTAAAAAGGATGGAGCCACAGGAAGATGAAGTGGTCACATGAAAACACATAGAATGCTGTTATAGTTGGGTTGAACAGTCACGTTTTGGTGACCAATGAAGCGAGTGAAACCTTTTCCCTTCAGCACCTGTCTTTTCCACTTAACACCAGAACACACGTTTCCTGGGGAACACCCCTTCCAGGTAGAAAAATATTGACATGTCACGCCTGCATGGCGCTGAAGTTGTTTAATTAGCAGCTATATATGTCTTCACATGCAACTTCTTCTCGACCCTGTTCTTGTATGGAGGGAACTTCCCCTGTGGCACTTACATATGAACCAAATCTCCCATCGGATTAAACATACACAAACTATCTCCAACCGGAAAAAAAAAAAAAATCAACAGAATCATCAAACCCACTTCTACATACAGAAGTATCTATTCAGAAATCAACATGGAGACTTTTAAAATTTCAAAAGTCATACTCAGTAACCAAGCACATCTATTTGACAAGTTACTATGCATATGAGTGGTACTGCCTAAAGATGCTCCATCCTCAAAATTCAATCTCAGCAGGGAAATTTACGAGATATAAGGAATTATATATGCACACACCGTATAATCCCAATCGTTTTAGGTAGAAACAAAACTATTATGAATGACTGAACTAGTATTTACTATTAGCTACAGACTGAAATGATGCTAAAAAGGTCAACTGAAGACATAATTAGTGAAAAGGGACATTAAAACCTATTTTTATGTTGGATCAAATGGGGGCTGAATAGGTCAAAGGGACAACTATTCCAACTTATAGATGAACGACACAAATCAGCTGTGAGAAAAAGTTCAGATCCTCAACACAAATATGCTCTGTCTCACCATTTTACAAAAAGATCACAAGAAACTTTCAACTTGAGTGACAGCAAATATGGGAGAAAAGGTGTACAAGCTTCAGCTTTTGGACAAGATCTCTCAACTTCAAGGCAGTTTTTGTTTTCCCTTTACTTTTGATTCACAGCCACTGCCGGGCTATGCGCCAAAAAATGTGCACCTAGTGAGACTGATGTAACATCTCTGAGATCAGATATGTTTTTTATGTTACGTTATGTTACTTTTCCCTAAACACTTGTAGATATGATTTGAAAGGTGGATTTATAAACTACTAGATGCTGTCTACTAAATCACATGATAAGGATGACTGACAGCAAACAGAAGGCATTCGAGTCCCCATTGTACACAACCTTAATAGATTAACCCAGAGTCATAGATAAATAGCATATAAATTGAATAGCTTACATAATAGAAATATCCAAGGCTCTGGATTTATAGTTTAATATGGTATAATGTATAACTAGCTTGGTGATCTATATGGCTTATATTAAAGAGCAGCACAGTATGTTTAGCTTGAATGTCCTCTGTCTGAAAGTGAACCTTGGAAATTAGTCAAATAGATTATTTTACACTAAACAAATACACAACCAGTCTCTATTCAAACCACAGTGAACTCATTCTTACCAAAGGTTAAAAAAAAGTAGTTTTTCTCTCTTACACACACACACACACACACACACACACACACACACACACACACACACACACACACACACACACACACACACACACACACAGAAAAAGTTGTGATTATATGGAAAATGCAAAAAGAATGCAGCAATCCTTACATTTACTTTTACTTCTATTTCATTGCAGCCAGTATGAATCCAAAATATTTCATATTTTAAGCAGTCAACTTCATTTCATTTGTTAATATACATTCATTCCTGCACTTAAGGCCTGCAACACATTCTACAAAAAACTAACGGCAGCAATTTATTCCAAATATAAATGATTAAATCATCATTTTTACAGACAGATTTCTTTAGACAAGTCAGGGGAGGGATGGATACATGAACATTTCCAAGTCACGTAATGTGTCTTGGACTTCATTTACATCAATTATTATGAAATACAAATAGTATGGCACTGTACGGTAAGTCTGTGTCAAGCAGGCAGTTCTCCAAAACTGAATGACCATGCTGAAAGGAGGTAAGTGAGGGAAGCCACCAAGACACCTGCTGGAAGGAGAGAAGTGATAGAATTTACCAAGACACCCAAACAGCTCTGAAAGAAAGACAGGTTTCTATGGATATTTTCATGTTGGGGTAGAATAGAGAAGGATTGCAAAAGTGGATAACAGATAAAATCTGGGCTTCGGTTTCCCATGTGCCTTCTAGCAAACTGCAGCTGCTTCGCATGTTCGTCATCAGAAAATTCTGCTCTTTACCACTTCATCAAGAAGCTGAATAACTGCTGATACAACGGACAAACGTTAGAGTTAGTTTCTCTAAACTCAACTACAGAAGCCCATTACTCTTTCAGAGTTGTCTTGGTGGCTTGTCCCACTAGTTTTCTTCTAGAACATTTTGAGAACTGTCTACATGACACAGATTTAACATTCAGGACCATACTGGTTTCCAAATGACTGAAGTCCAAGATATGTTCCTATATCCATCCCCCTGACCTGTCTCAAGAAAACTGGCTGCAAAAATGATTATATAATCCTTATTGTTCGAATAAATTGTCCTGGCCAAACTTTTTTTGGAATGTCTGGTAATTGTTAAATGCAGGAATGGATGTACATTTACAAATGAAATTAAGTTGACTGCTTAAAATATGAAATATTTTGGATTCATACTGTTCACAATGAACACACACACAGTATTTACATGTAGCCACTAGAGGGCTGCAAAGCACACATCATCAAACAAAGGGCCCTGGTATCAAGGTGCACGCCACAGCCAGGTGCTAATACATTCTAGAAAATCCACTTTTCATTCAGAAACGAAAGGAGTGTGACATCTATATACATCTGAGGCAGCTTTCCGAGATCTCTGCCCACCCAGCGTATTGTACGCTGAGGAGGAACAATTCACAGAATTGTTTTAAAGGTGAAATGGCATATACAACACAAAGTATCCATGGCATTCCATCTGTATCCAAGCAAATTCTAAGTATGGTGTGCAGCTATAAACTACAACTTGGGGCCCCGTACTTTGGCCTCATTTTACTATTCCAGTTAGATTTGGCATTTTAGCCCTTTAAAATCTATGATCGAATATGTACTAAGTATCAATACATAGGCTTGAGTAAAATGTTGTATAACAGTGCTTAAGATACATGTATAGCAATTAACTATTTACAAGAAAAATAACTTCTGAAAGCAGAATTACAAAGAATTTTAAAAAGAGAACAGTAACGCAAGCTTGGATTTGATTGACAGTTAGCAGTGTAAAAGGAGCTTTAGTGGCTAATTCTCACCTCAAAACAAAACACCCAAAAATTTTAAATCAGTCATACTAAATTACAGACAATATTTTGTACTCTGTATTATAAACCTAAGACAATGGCATTTCCTTCATAAGCTGTGAGGCCAGTTAGACAACTAGCCTGTCGAACGGCTGCATGCTTGAGAGAGATGTGGAGCAGCAAGGTTATTTTTAGGTACTGGAAGCTTTTGAGAAAGTAGTAGACCATAACTTTGGTGAAAGGCGAGTGTTTGAATTGTGTGCACAGTCATATGCATATGCTGCCATTGAGAGTATTTTTGCAACATCAAAACATCAAAGAAATGCGCAGGCACTGGTTTTGCACCGTTAAGCAAAATGTCATTCTTGCTGTATCTAAACTGTTCCGTGTAAAAATTACTGTTTCACATACGTGATGCAAATACAAAATAAACCCAGTAAAACCAAGAGGTAGGTTGACTGAATGGCTAAATGAATAGCTGAGTATGCTTATGTTGATGTGTGCACAGGATGTACACGCAAAGTGTCCAGGCATTTCTTTTTTTAAGCAGAGGTTTGTTGTTTTAAATACAGACACACACACACACACACAAAAAAAACACTGTCAGAAATATAGGCAGAGGTTGTATGTATAGTTTGATTTGAATTATAAGACTTTCCCTTGTTTTTCTCTAGCTACTGACATCTGTTCGCTCTCCACACAACCCTGGCCTTGATGGCATGACAAACTTGTTTAGGACACACAAAGCCAGGCATCCACAGTCACACATGCACACAAACCTTTTCCCCACTCAATCAAACCGTTTTCCACACCTCCAAGTAGTCCATCCAGCACATCCTAAGCCACCAGCCTCGACTATTACCCCAACGGGGACTTTACCAACCCAACACTGAGGTTTAGAGGTAGTCCCTAAGAGACCTCACTGCCGAATACCTCCAGCACCAGTGGGGTGAGCTGCATGCTGTGCTCTGGCTGGAAGGAAAGTGAGCGGTACTGCTTGGAGTGCTCCTCATTGAGGCTGCGCAAATCAGCCAACTTCTGGATCATCTTAGCGTAAAGCAGCCGACCGCCAGGGTGGTTCAGCTGGATGTAAGCCTGTAGGGTCTCTGACAGTCGGTCTTGGAGGGCTTCTATCCGTGCGTGGTCCTGCACACCAGGCCGATCTACAAAGGAGGAGAATGGAAGCTTTAATTTCAAGCAGAGGCTGATGAATAAAATTTAGACAATGCCCTTGGCCTTCTCCAGCTGACAACTGAGGATCCTACATGCTGGATCATTCTCAGAGAAACTCGCCACATGTTCTAAATGTCAGTGCTGACGCTTAGATGCCATACAAGTGATCCTCCTCATCTGAATCTCCATACGTAAAACCACTTATTTAACACAAAATCATTTCAATGGTTCTCAAGGATCCATTAAAAAGACCTGGTACCAAAGACATCCAGTCATCACTTTAGGTCACTGGTTATAGTCCTACTTTCACAACCATATTGTGAAACAAGAATGCACCAGGACTCAGAACTATGTTCTCCTGCAAAGACATAGGGCTGCGCAGTCTCGTTTGAACCTTGCGTGATATCTCGAGATTTGACCACTTATGGGGACAGCCGCTCCTGTTGCGCAATATATACACAGAATAACTTCACACGGAAAAATGGTGTACTGTTTTGTTTTCAGCTGCAATCACCTTAGCGGTCATGAAAAGTGCAGAGAAAGGAAGACAAGGCCAATGGGGGAGGTCGCGTCAATAAGTGTTAGCCTACACAACTAACCGGAGTAGCCGCACTCTCTCGCCTGCACAACCGCCTGGACACGTTTGAGCTCCGGTTCATAACAAACTGCAACACATGTCCACTTTCCACCGCACTGTCACTTTTTCTTTGCATTTTCACTTTGCGTGTAATTTGCCCCAAAACTCAGAAAAAGTGACATGTTCGGTCCCTGGAATTTGAAAATTACATAATATGTATCATATTTTACCCCTTTAGCGCCTGCCCTCAAACAAGACTGTGCTGCCCAATTGGCATCACCAAACACCTCTAGCCAGGGATTTCATGGCAACATATACAACCCCTGGCAAAAATTATGGAATCACCGGCCTCGGAGGATGTTCATTCAGTTGTTTAATTTTGTATAAAAAAAAGCAGATCACAGACATGACACAAAACTAAAGTCATTTCAAATGGCAACTTTCTGGCTTTAAGAAACACTATAAGAAATCAGGAAAAAAAATTGTGGCAGTCAGTAACGGTTACTTTTTTAGACCAAGCAGAGGGAAAAAAATATGGAATCACTCAATTCTGAGGAAAAAATTATGGAATCATGAAAAACAAAAGAACACTCCAACACATCACTAGTATTTTGTTGCACCACCTCTGGCTTTTATAACAGCTTGCAGTCTCTGAGGCATGGACTTAATGAGTGACAAACAGTACTCTTCATCAATCTGGCTCCAACTTTCTCTGATTGCTGTTGCCAGATCAGCTTTGCAGGTTGGAGCCTTGTCATGGACCATTTTCTTCAACTTCCTAAGATTTTCAATTGGATTAAGATCCGGACTATTTGAAGGCCATGACATTGACCCTCTGTGTCTTTTTGCAAGGAATGTTTTCACAGTTTTTGCTCTATGCCAAGATGCATTATCATCTTGAAAAATGATTTCATCAACCCCAAACATCCATTCAACTGATGGGATAAGAAAAGTGTCCAAAATATCAACGTAAACTTGTGCATTTATTGATGATGTAATGACAGCCATCTCCCCAGTGCCTTTACCTGACATGCAGCCCCATATCATCAATGACTGTGGAAATTTACATGTTCTCTTCAGGCAGTCATCTTTATAAATCTCATTGGAACAGCACCAAACAAAAGTTCCAGCACCATCACCTTGCCCAATGTAAATTCGAGTTTCATCACTGAATATGACTTTCATCCAGTCATCCACAGTCCACGATTGCTTTTCCTTAGCCCACTGTAACCTTGTTTTTTCTGTTTAGGTGTTAATGATGGCTTTCGTTTAGCTTTTCTGTATGTAAATCCCATTTCCTTCAGGCGGTTTCTTACAGTTCGGTCACAGACGTTGACTCCAGTTTCCTCCCATTCGTTCCTCATTTGTTTTGTTGTGCATTTTCGATTTTTGAGACATATTGCTTTAAGTTTTCTGTCTTGACGCTTTGATGTCTTCCTTGGTCTACCAGTATGTTTGCCTTTAACAACCTTCCCATGTTGTTTGTATTTGGTCCAGAGTTTAGACACAGCTGACTGTGAACAACCAACATCTTTTGCAACACTGCGTGATGATTTACCCTCTTTTAAGAGTTTGATAATCCTCTCCTTTGTTTCAACTGACATCTCTCGTGTTGGAGCCATGATTCATGTCAGTCCACTTGGTGCAACAGCTCTCCAAGGTGTGATCACTCCTTTTTAGATGCAGACTAACGAGCAGATCTGATTTGATGCAGGTGTTAGTTTTGGGGATGAAAATTTACAGGGTGATTCCATAATTTATTCCTCAGAATTGAGTGAGTCCATTTTTTTTTTCCCTCTGCTTGGTCTAAAAAAGTAACCCTTACTGACTGCCACAATTTTTTTCTTGATTTCTTATAGTGTTTCTTAAAGCCAGAAAGTTGCCATTTGAAATGACTTTAGTTTTGTGTCATGTCTGTGATCTGCTTTTTTTCTACAAAATTAAACTGAATGAACATCCTCCAAGGCCGGTGATTCCATAATTATTGCCAGGGGTTGTAATCTCCCATGTGTTGCCCGCTCTCAAAGGAATTCATAGTGTTAACAAGCTGCCTCATGTACAGCACATGTTGGGTGCATGCACCTGTGTACACATGCTACCCTGCATGGCATCATAAAATACATGCTATATCTTATGTAAATGCATATCACACGTTTGAATAAAGCCATTTATTGAAACAGCACAACATTGTAATAATGACTGGCAGCAATTCATCACCATTTTAACCACTTCATTTGTACATCCAGAAAGTATTTACAGAGCTTCACTTTTTCGACATTTTGTTACATTACAGCCTTATTCCAAAATGGACGAAATTAGTTTTTTCCTCAAAATTAGGGGAGGTTATAGTCTAGTGTAGTGGTTAAGCATTGGGCTTGAGACCATAGGATCCTCTGTTCAAATCCCAGCCTGACTGGAAAATCACTAAGGGCCCTTGGGCAATGTCCTTAATACCCTAGTTGCTCCCGGTGTGTAGTGTGCACCTTGCATGGCAGCAGCCTCAGATTGTGGTGAATGTGAGGCATTGATGTGTAAAGCGCTTTGAGCGTCTGATGCAGATGGGAAAGCGCTATATACAAATGCAGTCCATTTAAAATTCTACACACAGTACCCCATAATGGCAATGTGAAAAACTTTTTTTTTTTTTTTAAAGATTTTTATAAATTTCTTAAAAACAATAATAAAAAAATCCCTAAGAAATCACATGTACATACGTATTTACAGCCTTTGCCATGAAGCTCAAAATTACACTCAGGTGCATCCTGTTTCCACTGATCATCCTTGAGAGGTTTCTACAGCTTAACTGAAGTCCAATTGGGGTAAATTCAGTTGATTGGACATGATTTGGAAAGACACACACCTGTCTACATATAAGGTCTCACAGTTGACAGCACATGTCAGAGCACAAACCAAGCATGAAGTCAAAGGAATTGTCTGTAGACCTCCGAGACAGGATTGTCTCGAGGCACAAAACTGGGGAAGGGTACAGAAACATTTCTGCTGCTTTGAAGGTCCCAATGAGCACAGTGGCCTCCATCATCCATAAACGGTTATAAGTCCGGATCCACCAGGACGCTTCCTAGAGCTGGCCGCCTGTCCAAATGGAATGATCGGGGAAGAAGGGTCTTAGTCAGCTAAGTAACCAAGAACCAGATGGTCACAATGCCAGAGCTCCAGCATTCCTCTGTGGAGAAAGGAGAACCTTCTAGAAGGACAACCATCTCTGCAGCAATCCACCAATCAGGTCTGTATGGTAGAGTGCCCAGACGAAAACCACTCCTTACTAAAAGGCACTTGGCAGCCCACCTGGAGTTTGCCAAAAGGCAACTGAAGGACTCTCAGACCATGAGAAACAAAATTCTCTTGTCTGATGAGACAAAGATTGAACTCATTGGTGTGAATGCCAGGTGTCATGTTTAGAGGAAACCAGGCATCATTCCTACAGTGAAGCATGGTGGTGGCAGAATCATGCTGTGGGGATGTTTTTCAGCAGCAGGACCTGGGAGACTAGTCAGGATTGAGGGGAAGATGAATGCAACAATGTACAGAAACATCCTGGATGAAAACCTGCTCCGGAGTGCTCACCTATACTTATGTACAGGCGATTTTAGTTTTTATTTTTAATAAATTTGGAAAACAAACAAACAACAAAAACTTTTTTTCATGTTGACATTTTGGGGTGATGTGAATAGAATTTTGTGAGGAAAATGAATTTACTCCATTTTAGAATAAGGTTGTAACATAAAATATCAAAATGTGAAGCGCCGTGAATACTTTCCCGATGCACGTATAATAGCCGCATCGTATGTACTGTCTGTCGACTTAAAAAAGGAGGGAAAGTATGTATTTGTAACCAACATGTATCTCATGTTGTCTTTTCTGCACAGTGGGACCTACCTGGAGAAAGTAAGCAGATGGCCATTAGCAGCACATGTTCTTCCTCATGAAGATTAAGCTTTTTCAAGCCAACTTGAAATTTCACCAGAGGTTCCAAAAGTTCCAGAGTATGGCCCGCTACAGAACACAGAAAATAATATATTTGTTGCAAATAAAAATGTTTTTATATTATATCACAGACAAAAACCTTTTCCAAGAGGTGCACCATCCCTCAGGGTTTTTTAAAAATTATTTATTCTCACTGTTGGCTTAATCTCCAACCATGCTTTCTGCTTTTGATATTTTCTGCTTCTCTAATGTGTTTTCACTAAGAAGGAAGCATTTTTAAATTGGCAGCATTTATTCAATGAAGACAGTGATTTTAACATGATTCACAAAATGACAAGCCATACTAATACAACTTATAACTAATACAGCATTTACTCAGGTAGGGATTGTTCTGTCTGCTGAACCCCACCCGGTAGTTTTATGTGGTGAGCGAACTCAAAAGACTGACAGGAGACAGACTTAAAAAACCAGATGCTGAATTAAAAAGATGCCTGCACTGATGAACAGAGAGTCAAATATGACAGCGCTGGGGTCTTGAAGCAAGCGTCTCATGCACTATTGCAAACAAGAGCCTTGATATTAAGGCTAGGCTGTTCTTAAGCCTGCACTCGGCCCGCCTCCAGGTGAGTGAGTCTTGCCCTGCTGTGTGGATCAGTGGAGCTTTGTGAGTGGCTGCAAAAGGTGGTGTGTGTTGATGTGGTAAGTGGGTGACGTGATCGTGTTATGTTCCAGCAGTATGTGTCATATCAAGACTTTATGAATGCATTTGTGGAAAAAAAAAACAACCTCCCCCCCAAAAAAAACAGTATTTGCAAAACAGGAACTGTTCCAAGGAATTATCAGTCCCTGAAAGATTCCATATGGTAAGTCAGGAAGCATCAGGATGCTAAAGACTTGGACATTTGTTCTCCTGAAAAAGTATCAATATCACCAAAAAACATTTGCTCAGCAATATCAACAATATATAATCTCTTCTCAGGTGTCCCACAACCTCAAAAAATGAGGTCCCACAGATGTGAATATTACTGCTGTGATAAGTGAATGTCTCAAAGTGTTTGACACTTTCATCACATACAGCATTTCTGATGGCTGAGTTCAAGAAGTCATTGAAAGCCTAGATCTTAGTCTTGATTGAGAACCACCTCAAATCAAATTCATACAATCAAATGAACTATTCCCCAGCTTCTCAAGTGTGGCAATCACTGCATGTTGGGAAAGTGTAATGACACGGACCCACAACAGGGGGCGTAAATGAACGGACAATAGATGAGCCAAAAATACAACACTTTACTGTTGTGAAACGTGCACAACGAGAATACAGACAAACATAGAATTTGGATCACAATCAAAATATACAAGGTGACGTGTGGGTAGGCTCGAGGATAGGAGACGTCCGTCCCGAGTAGAACCAGATCCCACACGATTTCCACTACCACCGAACCCGAAGGATACTGGAGCCGCCAAGTCCTGAGTCCCCAGGTGGTCACCGTCTCTGACTGTCGGATCTGGTACTGCTGGCAGGAAGCAGAAGAACAGATGTAATGAGTGTGTGAAAACACACCCAGTAAACAGTCAGCATGTTCGTTCTTTTAGTAGTCGGGTGGGAAAAACACCTCCACCTTAACATCAGATCACAGTGCAGAATCAATCTCCTATTTTACGTGGTTCGGAGTGAGGAGTGAAAAACCGTTCATTGCTCGTCAATCCACGAACCCCCAGCCTCCCGCTGGAAATAGCGAGTTGAATCTCCTGCAACAGATCACAAAAACCAGAACAGCTAGCACGTGCGTAGGCACAATCAAGGCTGAGAATTTACCTTAGAGGTAGACGATATCTCGGCGACGAGGTGGAGATGTCGTCCGGCTTTTGTGTGTGTGGGTGATGACCTGGTGATTGGTGACAGCTGTCGTAGTTGATGAGTGACAGCTGTCACTCCCGGCTGTTCCTGTGAGGAGGCAGCGCCCTCTCGTGCCTGAAGCCTGCACTTCATGCAGGGCGCCCTTTGGTAGTGGGCCAGCAGTACCTCCTCTTCAGCGGCCCACACAACAGGACCCCCCCCTCAACGGGCGCCTCCTGGCGCCCAACCAGGCTTGTCTGGATGGCAATGGTAGAAATCGGCCAGGAGGGCCGGATCCAGGATGAAGCTCCTCTTCACCCAGGAGCGTTCTTCAGGTCCATAACCCTCGCAGTCCACCAAGTACTGGAAACCCCGGCCCTTCCGGCGGACGTCCAGGAGCCGACGCACAGTCCAAGCCGGCTCCCCGTCGATGATCCGGGCAGGAGGCGGCGCCGGTCCGGGAGCACAACGGGGTGAGGTGTGATATGGTTTCACTCTGGAGACATGAAAAACCGGGTGGATCCACAGTGAAGCTGGGAGCTGGAGCTTCACTGCAGCAGGACTGATGACTTTGAGGATCTTAAATGGTCCAATGTATCTGTCTTTGAGTTTCGGGGAGTCCACTTGTAGAGGAACGTCTTTCGTGGAAAGCCATACCTCCTGCCCGGGCTGGTACGCAGGGGCCGGGGAACGCCAGCGATCTGCATGGGCTTTGGCCCTCATCCGGGCTTTCAACAAGGCAGAACGGGCGGTGCGCCACACCCGACGGCACCTCCGCAGGTGGGCCTGGACCGAGGGCACACCGACCTCTCCCTCCACCACAGGAAACAATGGGGGCTGGTACTCAGCCAGACTTGAGAGGAGAACTGGGGACCTCGATCCGAGACGATGTCCACGGGTATCCCATGCAGACGCACGACGTGGTGGACCAGGAGGTCTGCTGTCTCCTGGGGCGTAGGGAGCTTCGGGAGGGCCACGAAGTGGGCCGCCTTGGAGAATCGGTCCATTTTCGTGAGGATGGTAGTCATGTCCCGGGACGGCGGGAGGCCCGTGACATGAAGTGAAGTCCAGGCCGATGTGGGACGAGGGGCAATGGGGCACAGGTAACGGCTGGAGGAGTCCCTGTGCCCGTTGATGGTCAGCTTTACCCCTGGCGCAGGTGGTGCAGGCCTGGACATAGTCCCGGACGTCGGCTTCCATGGACGCCCACCAGAAGCGCTGCCGGACCACTGCCACGGTCCATCGCACCCCTGGATGACAGGAGAGTTTGGAACCGTGACAGAAGTCCAGGACAGCAGCTCTGGCCTCTGGTGGGACGTACAGGCGGTTCTTCGGTCCGTTACCTGGGTCCGGGTTCCGTGCCAGGGCCCCCCGAACGGTCTTCTCCACGTCCCAGGTGAGGGTGGCCACGATAGTGGACTCAGGTAGGATGGATTCCGGCGGATCTGACAGCTCAGTTTTGACTTCAACTTCGTGAACCCGGGACAGGGCATCCGATCTTTGGTTCTTGGTCCTGGGGCGGTAGGTGATCTGGAAGTCAAAACGCCCGAAGAACAATGACCAGCGGGGTTGCCTGGGGTTCAGCCGCTTGGCGGTCCTGATATACTCCAGGTTCCGGTGGTCCGTGAAAACCGTAAATGGTACCGCGGCTCCCTCTAACAGATGTCTCCACTCCGCAAGAGCCTCTTTCACTGCGAGGAGTTCCTGATTGCCCACGTCATAGTTCCGCTCAGCTGGGGTCAACCTGCGTGAAAAATAGGCACAAGGATGGAGAATCTGATCGGACTCCCCGCTCTGGGACAGCACGGCTCCTATCCCTGAGTCCGAGGCATCCACTTCTACCACAAACTGGCGGCTAGGATGGGGCTGCACCAGAACTGGTGCAGTCGAAAACCGGCGTTTCAACTCCCTAAACGTGGCCTCGCACCGATCCAACCAGGTAAATGGTACTTTGGAGGAGGTCAGAGCTGTCAGGGGGCTAACTACCTGACTGTAGCCCTTGATGAACCTCCTGTAAAAATTCGCAAAGCCGAGGAACTGTTGCAGCTTCCTACGGCTTGTCGGTTGGGGCCAGTCTCTCACCGCCGCAACCTTGGCCGGATCAGGGGCGACGGAGTTGGATGAGATTATGAACCCCAGGAAGGACAAAGAAGTGCGGTGGAACTCGCACTTCTCGCCCTATACAAACAGCCGGTTCTCCAACAACCGCTGCAGGACCTGACGTACATGCTGGACATGGGTCTCAGGATCCGGGGAAAAGATGAGAATATCGTCTAGGTATACGAAGACGAATCGGTGCAGGAAGTCCCGCAAGACGTCATTTACAAAAGCCTGAAACGTCGCGGGGGCGTTGGTGAGGCCGAACGGCATGACCAGGTACTCAAAGTGACCTAATGGGGTGATAAATGCCATCTTCCACTCGTCTCCCTTCCGGATCTGAACCAGGTGGTACGCATTGCTAAGATCGAGTTTTGTGAATATTTGGGCTCCATGCAGGGGCGTGAACACCGAATCTAACAGGGGTAGAGGGTACCGGTTGCGAACGGTGATCTCGTTCAGTCCCCTGTAGTCAATGCATGGACGGAGGCCGCCGTCTTTCTTGCCCACAAAAAAGAAACCTGCACCCATCGGGGAGGTGGAGTTCCGGATCAGCCCGGCAGCTAACGAGTCCTGGATGTAGGTCTCCATTGATTCACGTTCCGGACGTGAGAGGTTGTACAGCCGGCTGGACGGGTACTCACCGCCCGGGATCAAATCAATGGCGCAATCGTACGGACAGTGTGGGGGAAGAGTGAGTGCCAGATCTTTGCTGAAGATGTCAGCGAGATCGTGGTACTCCTCAGGCACCGCCGTAAGATTGGGGGGGACTTTAACCTCCTCATTAGCGGTCAAACCGGGCGGAACCGAGGATCCTAGACATTCCCGGTGGCAGATTTCGCTCCACTGAGCCACAACCCCAGACGGCCAATCAATCCGGGGATTGTGTTTAATCATCCATGGGAAGCCCAAAATCACGCGGGAGGCAGAAGGAGTCACAAAAAACTCAATCTCCTCCCGATGATTCCCAGACACCACCAGAGTTACAGGTAGTGTCTTGTGTGTGATTAAAGGGAGAAGGGTGCCATCTAGTGCCCGCACCTTCAATGGCGAAAGAAGCGCCACCAGAGGGAGCCCTACCTCCCTTGCCCATCTGCTGTCCAGCAGATTCCCTTCTGACCCCGTGTCCACCAGTGCAGGGGCCTGAAGGGTTAGATCCCCACTCAGGATCATAACTGGGAGTCGTGCAGAAAGACGGGTTTGTCCCACGTGAATTTCTTGACCCACCCTTAGCCCAGTTTCTAAGAGCGGGTGTTGGTGTTTAACCGTTTGGGGCAGTCTCTCTGCTGATGCTCGTTTGAGCCGCAGATAAAGCACTCTCCGCGGGCCAGCCTCCTTTGTCTGTTAGTGGCTCTGACTTTAGCCCTGCTCGTGTCCATAGCATCATCAGCAGGGAGAGCTGTCGCCACACGGAGCGCTGAGGCAGTGGAGCGTGGGGAGCGCGGTACCTTTTTGGACCCGGAAGGGAGAGGGACGGCGCGTACCCGACCACGTCCTTCGTCTCGCTCCCAACGGCGATCCTCTAGCCGATTGTCTAATTGTATGACCAGATCAATAAGCCCATCCAAATCCCGCGGCTCATCCTTAGCCACCAGATGCTCCTTCAGGACTGACGACAGTCCGTTTACGAAGGCGGCGCGGAGTGCAGCAGTATTCCAGCCGGACCTCGCAGCCGCGATGCGGACGTCGACCGCATACTCAGCTGCACTCCGACGCCCCTGTCTCATTGACAGCAGCGCTGTTGAAGCAGTCTCGCCTCTGTTTGGGTGATCAAATGCCGTTCTGAACTCCCTCACAAACCCAGTATAAGCGGTAAGGAGCCGTGAATTCTGCTCCCAAAGCGCCGTAGCCCAGGCGCGTGCCTCGCCTCGAAGCAAATTAATTACATAAGCCACCCTACTGGCGTCTGACGCGTACATCACGGGACGCTGTGCAAAAATGAGCGAACACTGCATTAAAAAGTCTGCGCACGTCTCCACACAACCCCCGTACGGCTCTGGGGGACTTATGTATGCTTCAGGGGATGGTGGGGGGGGGGGTCGTTGAATGACCAGTGGAATGTCTATATTCGGCACCGGGTCAGCAGGAGGAGGAGCTGCAGCAGCGCCCTGAGCGCGCGCTTCCACCTGCGCGGTGAGAGCCTCCATCCTGCGATTGAGGATGACGTTCTGCTCGGTCATTAAATCCGACCGAGCAGTAAAGTAGATGAGCCAAAAATACAACACTTTAATGTTGTGAAACGTGCACAACGAGAATACAGACAAACATAGAATTTGGATCACAATCAAAATATACAAGGTGACATGTGGGTAGGCTAGAGGATAGGAGACGTCCGTCCCGAGTAGAACCGGATCCCACACGATTTCCACTACCACCGAACCCGAAGGATACTGGAGCCGCCAAGTCCTGAGTCCCCAGGTGGTCACCGTCTCCGACTGTCGGATCTGGTACTGCTGGCAGGAAGCAGAAGAACAGATGTAATGAGTGTGTGAAAACACACCCAGTAAAGTCAGCAAGTTCGTTCTTTTAGTAGTCGGGTGGGAAAAACACCTCCACCTTAACACCAGATCACAGTGCAGAATCAATCTCCTATTTTACGTGGTTCGGAGTGAGGAGTGAAAAACCGTTCACTACTCGTCAATCCACGAACCCCCAGCCTCCCGCTGGAAATAGCGAGTTGAATCTCCTGCAACAGATCACAAAAACCAGAACAGCTAGCACGTGCGTAGGCACAATCAAGGCTGAGAATTTACCTTAGAGGTAGACGATATCTCGGCGACGAGGTGGAGATGTCGTCCGGCTTTTGTGTGTGTGGGTGATGACCTGGTGATTGGTGACAGCTGTCGTAGTTGATGAGTGACAGCTGTCACTCCCGGCTGTTCCTGTGAGGCGGCAGCGCCCTCTCGTGCCTGAAGCCCGCACTTCAGGCAGTGCGCCCTTTGGTAGTGGGCCAGCAGTACCTCCTCTTCAGCGGCCCACACAACACTGCATCCATTAATTACACAAAGATCACAGCAGTGTGTGCAAAGTCAAGGTCAGTGAACCTCTCCTCAACTGGTTGGACTCCACAACCTTACTAAACATTCAGTCCATGCAAGCAGTGAACAGAGCAGACATCAAAACCTACCCGTGACGAATAACAAAATTCACTTAACCTGGAGACTCTACCTCTATTCCACACAACACTTACAGTACCTGTGCATAGACCGACTGTCTTACCTGCAATTTAATGGTAATCCCAGAAATTATCCAGGTGACCCATGTAGCAGTGCAATCAACATAATTATACACAATGGAGGAAAAAAAGGCTATAAAACAGCACTGTTGATATAGAAGGATGTTCACGTTTAATAGATATTCACAGAACTTTGATATGGTGTATAGATGGCTTAATGAGCATGAAGTCAGTCTGCCCCAGCTGCTGATTGACGAGTAGTTGGGACTAAATCCGGTTTAGAATGACCCTTACAAGTACCTTGCCTGACAAAGAGAGCAGTGCAATGCCTCTGTAGTTGATGCAATCCAGGCAATCAACCTTTCCTTTCCACAGAGGAACAAGTCCTTACTCCTCATCTATTGGCATGTTACTAATCTATCCAACAGAAGATCAGATTGCGAGCAATAACAGAAGAATGACATCTCCAGCGGCCTGAAGGAATGCCACAGATTCCCGAAGCTTTCTCTCCATTTCACCACAGTTACAATCTCACTGAGATTCAAAAGTATGCAGCTGCTTGGCAAATCAGTCACCAGAACCTTGGCACTGGATATGCCCAACATCCTGGCAGGAGGACCAGCCTTATACAATCCCTGGCAAAAATTATGGAATCGCCGGCCTCGGAGGATGTTCATTCAGTTGTTTAATTTTGTAGAAAAAAAGCAGATCACAGACATGACACAAAACTAAAGTCATTTCAAATGGCAACTTCCTGGCTTTAAGAAACACTATAAGAAATCAAGAAAAAAAAAATTGTGGCAATCAGTAACGGTTACTTTTTTAGACCAAGCAGAGGGAAAAAATATGGACTCACTCAATTCTGAGGAATAAATTATGGAATCACCCTGTAAATTTTCATCCCCAGAACTAACACCTGCATCAAATCAGATCTGCTCGTTAGTCTTCATCTAAAAAGGAGTGATCACACCTTGGAGAGCTGTTGCACCAAGTGGACTGACATGAATCATGGCTCCAACATGAGAGATGTCAATTGAAACAAAGGAGAGGATTATCAAACTCTTAAAAGAGGGTAAATCATCACGCAATGTTGAAAAAGATGTTGGTTGTTCACAGTCAGCTGTGTCTAAACTCTGGACCAAATACAAACAACATGGGAAAGTTGTTAAAGGCAAACATACTGGTAGACCAAGGAAGACATCAAAGTGTCAAGACAGAAAACTTAAAGCAATATGTCTCAAAAATTGAAAATGCACAACAAAACAAATGAGGAACGAATGGGAGGAAACTGGAGTTTACGTCTTTGACCGAACTGTAAGAAACCGCCTGAAGGAAATGGGATTTACATACAGAGAAGCTAAACGAAAGCCATCATTAACACCTAAACAGAAAAAAACAAGGTTACAATGGGCTAAGGAAAAGCAATCGTGGACTGTGGATGACTGGATGAAAGTCATATTCAGTGATGAATCTCGAATTTACATTGGGCAAGGTGATGATGCTGGAACTTTTGTTTGGTGCCGTTCCAGTGAGATTTATAAAGATGACTGCCTGAAGAGAACATGTAAATTTCCACAGTCATTGATGATATGGGGCTGCATGTCAGGTAAGGGGCACTGGGGAGATGGCTGTCATTACATCATCAATAAATGCACAAGTTTACGTTGATGTTTTGGACACTTTTCTTATCCCATCAATTGAAAGGATGTTTGGGGATGATGAAATCATTTTTTCAAGGTGATAATGCATCTTGCCATAGAGCAAAAACTGTGAAAACATTCCTTGCAAAAAGACACATAGGGTCAATGTCATGGCCTGCAAATAGTCCGGATCTTAATCCAATTGAAAATCTTTGATGGAAGTTGAAGAAAATGGTCCATGACAAGGCTCCAACCTGTAAAGCTGATCTGGCAACAGCAATCAGAGAAAGTTGGAGCCAGACTGATGAAGAGTACTGTTTGTCACTCATTAAGTCCATGCCTCAGAGACTGCAAGCTGTTATAAAAGCCAGAGGTGGTGCAACAAAATACTAGTGATGTGTTGGAGCGTTCTTTTGTTTTTCATGATTCCATAATTTTTTCCTCAGAATTGAGTGATTCCATATTTTTTTCCCTCTGCTTGGTCTAAAAAAGTAACCGTTACTGACTGCCACAATTTTTTTTCCTGATTTCTTATAGTGTTTCTTAAAGCCAGAAAGTTGCCATTTGAAATGACTTTAGTTTTGTGTCATGTCTGTGATCTGCTTTTTTTCTACAAAATTAAACAACTGAATGAACATCCTCTGAGGCCGGTGATTCCATAATTTTTGCCAGGGGTTGTACAACTATTCAAAGTAGCTGGGCCAACAGGAAAGTACAGGGGAATCATCTGATAGGACAGCGCCATTCCTTGCCATGAATGCAGTGGGATGAGGTGTAGGTTTGGGGGTGGGGGGGAGGGGGCAGTGCTCCAACTAATCAGTATGCAGGTCGAGGGTCATTAGAACAGAGATGGTGGAGAGGTGATGGCCTCAAGGTAAAAAAAAAAAAAAAGGGGGGGGGGGGCTTTAGACCAGAGCATCTTCAGCTCAAAGGGCCCTTGGGCAAAAAAAAAATTGCAGAATGGACTTTCAACTTTTAAAATAAGTTATATTTTTCTTCTTGTTGGTGGTGGGACAGTTCTCCAGCTCAGACTGAGAAATGCACCCGGAGCAGACAAACACAGAGGGAGTTCTTTAAAACCCCCCCTTTTTTTTTTTTTTTACGGAATTAAAGAATTTCCAGACAGCTTAGTCCAAAACAAGGACGTCTCATATGGACAACAGTTTTCGTCAGACTGTGATGATGAATCTGGCTGAAGGGGCACAATAGGTCAGATTAAAAGACTTTATATTTACTCGGTGTGCTGCTTTGTTAAGTTCTAGCTTATGCTACTGCATAGATTAGCTCCTTAAACTGGTTATGCGCATGCACAACATTTTCTCAATTTTTTGTGGAAGCCTTATAGTGCCACATATAGGCCTGGCATATGTACTACAGTGTTTTCAAGCTTGAAATGGTGCTGTGGTTACAGATCAGTTTTTGAAAACGACAAAGAAAAACACTGTATCGGGAAAGTTTGCGTGGGGACAAGGATTCAGCCATGCACTACAACTCCTCTGCCTGCTATTCAGAGTGCCCTCAGGATGGAAACACCTACTGCTATGACCAGTCATGACTCCTATGCAGTGCTGGGCACAGTTCCACTAATTATAGAAGATAATGTTTTCATTATCAGATTAGCTTTTCAGATAACTTTGAAAACCGTCATCCGACCAATTATCTTCCGATACATTTTGGTCTGATAATTTTTAGACCACTAACATATTTTTGCAGGTTTAACAGTTACAAACATTTATGAAGTCTAAAATCAGTTGAGTAGCTACCTGTTAAATATTTTGTAGTAGATGTGTAGTTCTATCCTCTGCAAACAAAGGAGAACTGGTCACAGATAACACAAAAACTCATTTCTTTTGATGCCATACTGATATGCTGGCAATATCACCCAAGTCATCCAGAGGCATACAGTTTTAACTCATGGTTAAAATTTTAACCAAACTAATTTTGGAGAAGTTATTTAAATTAACATCAGGTCTGAAGTTTTATAAAGTGAAAATATCAGATATATGTTTTAGTTTTAAAGTAATGCACTAATTTTGAAGGTTTTAGTGTGGACATGCTGTATCTAGGTGCATTATGGGTAATCTCAGTACATTCACGACAGGAGAAATGCATTTGAGACGCTCTGATAAGGCTCCACATGGACAACAGCATTAAACTCTTTGTATATTGTGCCTAAAACTCTCGTGAATATATTCTCTGGGTTTACAGACGTTATTGTGTTTGTTTTATGTAAAAATGCCAGAAGAAGCCCAGGTTGCTTCTCCATTATTTTCAATTGGAATCACTGCAATCGATTCCTGTTTGGTCTTTAACGTCTTGCTTATGTCAAACACCGTCTGTCATCTTTGTTCCAGAGTAATATAAATGCGAGGTCTGTTAGAAAAGTATCCGACCTTTTTATTTTCTGCAAAAACCTGATGGATTTGAATCACGTGTGCTTGCATGAGCCAACCGTGAACCTTCGACTTCGGCACAAATTTCACCGCCACTCTTTTCATGGGCAAATCTTCTGTCACAGTGGAATGTGCCGAAAAAGTGCTGATGTCCACCTCTTCCGCAATTTCTCGGATAGTCACACAACGGCCCCGCATCACCACAGCGTTCACTTTGGAAATGATATGGTCGTTTCAGCATGTTGATGGCCGACGTGCTGAGAGCGAGCGTGGCTCACTCTTCACCATTGTGAGGACGTCTTTAAACCGGTTGTACCACTCCTTAATCTGTGTGATGCCCATAGGATCGTCAGTCTGTCTGAATCTTCCGAATCGTTTCCACCTGGCTGTCGCCCAGTTTCTGGCAAAATTTGATGCAGTAGCGCTGCTCCAGTCGTTCCACCATTTTCCTTGCAATGAAAATCCGCCGAGAGCACTACACACGACCTCACACAAAGGCTGCTTGCCAGCAAATGACGCAATCGACAGGCATGAAAAATTCACGTTCAAGGTTGGCTCATGCAAGCACACGTGATTCAAATCCATCAGGTTTTTGCAAAAAATAAAAAGGTTGGATACTTTTCTAACAGACCTCGTGTGTGTGTGTGTATATATATATATATATATATATATATATATACATATATAAAATCAAAAGTTGGTTTTAGTGTGGACATGCATATTTTACAAAAGCACATTTATATGTAAACAACAACACACACACACCACCACAGAATGAATGAGTGAACCAATCAGTGTTAGCGGAGGCACATTTTACCCATAATCCCTTTGGCATCTGTCTGTGTTTGTTACAAAACTCCAGAATTACTGCATTATTTAAAATTAAAAGATATATGTTATATTTTAACTTTGTACAAATGACAGAATTGACATTAATGGAGTTATTCTATCCGTATTAATTTTATTTATAAATCAACCATAAGTCAGCACTGATTTATTTTCCAAGACCGATCCACCTCACGACAACACTGCTACTGAGTAGAGAGTTGAGCTTCGCTGCTCCTCTCAGCTGCTTCACTGCTGCAAGCTATGTAGTAAACAGGAGCTTGTAGCAGTGGGCAGGACGCACAAATACAGAAATACTAACTTATTATTTGGGTCTGTGGTCGCCTTTGACGCTATCAGAAGCGAATCAGCTTGTTAGTTGCAAGTGTACAATACTGAAAGTTATCAGTTATCTGTAGCTTTCGATAATTTTTTGGGTGATTTATCAGTTTAGCTTCATAAAAGATAACTTTTCAGTGAGCTGATTATCTGTCATCGAAGCTAACTTTTTGGTTAGCTGTGCCCACCACTGCTCCTATACAATACTTGGCAAGATTCAGGATATCCCCCATTCCCTGCAGATCACTTGTTTGGACAGTGTTGCATGCCCTCCACCCAAATTACATGTAAATGGGAACAAAGCACTGATCTTGAAGTCTAGTGAGATTAAGTTTGGGACGCAGAGAAGATGGCAGACTTAAACTGAAACCCAAAGTTCTCTACGAGATGACAGCTACAGTCAGCATTAAGAGACTAGGCACACACATAAATTCTGGAGTTCTGCACAAGCCTCCAGTATCTTTCCATGAGAACACAATTAATCTCCTTCGCTAATCCACTGTCCAATACCATGACCAGTCATATCATTCTGGATGCTGAAACCAAGATATCAGAATCATAATCACTTTATTGTCATTATATAATGTATAATGAAATTCCTTGACTCCTCCTTATAAAAATATAAAATATACAAAATATAATATTAGGGCTGGGTATCGAGAACCGGTTCTTTTCGAGTATCATTATGAAATAATTTGATCGGAATTAATAACTTCAAAACGAACTGCCGCTTTAAATAAAATGACACCTCTTGTATGTTGTAATACAGACAAGAATCTACAATTGACTAAAACGTTTTTTTTTTTCCTCCCAAAATGAGACGTCCTGCATTCTTTATAAATTACATCCTGACATGCAGTGCAGCACAGCTGTAAGAGCTCAGCTCAGATGTATGGAAAGACATTAATGCCAATAATGTCTGAAAGGAAATGCTTTTGACAAAAACTACAGATTTTGTTTATTTCTATTTATGTCCAGGGATCAAGGATCCACCATGTAGAGTTTATTATGTCCAAAGTTTAAGGATCCAGTGACCAATTTCATATGTATTTACTTTAAATGTTCAATTTCAATTCTATTTCAATTTAATTGGCTTATAAAGCGCCAAATCACAACAAAAGCCATGTCAAAACACCTCACATAGAACAGTTCAACATAAAAAATTAAAATAAATAAATTAAAATTAAAAATTCAAATACATAATTAAAAAAACAAAGTAAAAGAATAAAAGATAGAAAACCTGTAAAGCCTACTTTTAGTACACAAAAAATTCACAAGAGGTATCGATAAGGGAATTGATAAGGAATCAGATCGATAAGCAGAATCGATAATGGTATTGATAGATAAAATCTTATTGATACCCATCCCTATATAATATGCAGATTAAAAAAAAGTAAAAAGACATACACAATGCTAGATGTGAATACCTAATAAAAATATTATTAATGAACTGCCATATTATTAATTAAAGCTTTTGTATTTCAAAACTATCTTACTGAAGCGAGGTAAATGCTTACTTTTGAAATTAAACCAATTAATTATTGCAAGGACATATCTGTACAAGTCATGTTCAGACCAACTATTTACTGGTAGTTTAAGAAGAGCACAACAGAGCTGCTTCTCCTGAGCCAGACAGTGGCTGTTTTGTGTGGTAAGCTGGTCATGAATGACATTCTTTGGTTGATCCCAGAAAGTGGAGTCTTGTCTGAAAGGTAAATGAAATCCATACCCACAAGGCTTACTGTGGATATGTTACAATGCATTTTGAGGGAAGAAACAGAAAGTGCATTAGCATCCCTGTTTCTGTGTGTGTACAGCCATACCACGACCTGTAGCCTAATTATACGATTGCACTTTTGCACAGAGACTGCACAAGAAGCAGTCAAGTGAAAGCTGATCACTCATTTTATGTGCATTTAGTCTTCAAGCATTATTAATCGTAGTATTCACTCTGTACTAGGGCTGCACGATAGGACCTAAAATTCATATCACGGTATAAATTGAATCCCTTCACGGTAATATATCATGATATAAACCTAAGTGCAAAAATTATGTGTTTCTGAATGGGTCCCTGAACAAAGGTAAATTGGTCAAAATAAATAAATAAAAATAACAAAAAATAAAAACACATATAATGTAATTTTGAAAACATTTATTGTGCAGATCTCAGAACTACTGGTACAATTTGCCAGAAGGTACATCTAAGATGCAAGCCTAGATTTGATGTTTTGGTGAAAGACTTAAATACATTTATGGTCAGTGGCTGAAGTTTCATCTCTTGAACACTAGATGGCACTTCCGCTCTGAATACATGAAGCGCTTTCAGGACGGTCACTTCCTCAGTGACAAAACTCAGCACGAAACCACCAAAACATGTTAGAAAAAATACTTAATTTACTCATATCTGAAGTCAGTCTGGGTAAATTGACATTACCTGGCTGATTTTGTCTTTCTGCGCCGGTGAAAAAAAAAATCATTGCATTATTAAATGTGGCGCTTTCTCAAATGTTTGATTCAGGTCGCAACGGAGCTTCCACCTTCCCCCAGTGTATTGGCTGAAATAAAGAAACAACAGCTTTATATATAAATATCAGCGACAGAACAGTTTCTCACAAACTTACATGAACAGCAGTCAGAGTCACCTCAGCTCAGAAATAGAGTTCCTTTATTACAGAGAGTGGCGACATGACAAGTCGAAAAAAATTGCTCACGTGACTCGTTCCATCATGGGTTCAAAATAGCATTCGCTGTTAATGTGTCTGCATGTAAATCTAGCTATTTTATTTATTTATTCGCTGAAAATAACGGAATGTTGTGCATTTGGATGCACAAATAGATCCAGCAAGGGCTTCAAGATGTACACATTCCCTTCAGATCCGAACAGAAGAAAAATTTCGGAAAATGAAGTCAGCCGTGCGGGATGGAAGCCGACTTCATCGTCAAAGCTTTGAGAGGTAAATTTATTGTTCAGTCCCATGTACAGTAACACTCACCGAAACCGTCATTGTACAAACAAGATATTTGCAGTCACTGGACAAAAAAGTCCCAAAGTTTTTCTATTGCTTTCCATGTAACAAACACCGTATAACTGATTTTGTACAATGGATTTTTCATTCACATCCGATAAAATGTCCTGTCCGATCGCAATGTAGTTTCATTATACCCCTCACATGTGGGACCGGACAAATTTACATGATTAAAAGTCCAACCATTTATTTTTTTCACACCGTGCTCAGACTCAGACCCGCAGCCTGACGTGCACCTGTTAAAGCAAACATAAAAGGCTGTGATTTGACACTTTTCTAATTTTAATCCTTCGTCTCCCATCATATTACATAGCGCGCACGCTGATAAATGGATTAGAAAAGTCCACACATTTAAAGCACAAAGTCGGTAAAAGAGGAAATGTACAGCTTACGTTCTCGCACGTGGTATTGCTGTCACGAATATTGACATCATGCTTCTTACATTAGTGGTGTCTGATAAGTCACTTATTAAGTGATTGATCAGAGTTCTGTTTTTTTCTCTCTGTTTAAGGTGCAGCTCCATCCAGAGATGGGAGTTGTATTTGTGCTGAAGACCCCTGTCCTGTGCACCAACAGCATTTCCTGTATATTTGTTTTGTGAATTGTTTCTGTGAATTGTTCTGTAATTTATGTCTGTAGCATGGCCCAAGCAGAGGGTCACCCCTTTCAGTCTGGTCTGCTTGAGGTTTCTTCCTCAGAGGGAGTTTTTCCTTACCAATGTTGCTCTGGGGGTTGATAAGGTTAGACCTTACTTGTGTGAAGTGCCTTGAGGCAACTCTCCTATGATTTGGCACTATATAAATGAAATAAATTGAACCCCCCCCCAACAAACTGGTACACACACACACACACACACACACACACACACACACACACACACACACACACACACACACACACACACACACACACACACACACACACACACACACACACACACACACACACATCTGCTTCACAGAGTTTTCCTGGATCGAAAAACTGTGCAGCCATTATTGCGATTAGTCGGTGGAGTCCAAATCTGTACAGACGGCCAAAATTATACCGTGTACCGGATAAACCGTGCACGCCTACTCTGTACATGACACACACCTGTATGTGTGTGACATTTCTGTAGGTGAAAACTGATGCTTATCCAATTAGTCAATTAACTAAATCAACACCTGTTTTAAATCATTGTAAAATAAAATATTTCACACAAGCTATCTCCCCGACCAGTGACATCAAGCGGACTCTGAGCTAAAGACGAGGCACGGAAACGCTCCACTCACCAGCTGTCACTCAAAGCTACCATGCTCCCAATTATACAGACCATTACTTTAAAACATCTTAAACTAAGACATAAAAATAAATTCACCCCCGTACAGTTCTCATGAATGCAGAAATTGTAAGATACCAAAACTGTTTTTGTACCAGGCTGTAACATGTTTATTTCTGCTCCGAAGTTGGACACACAGAGGCCTATCAGAAAGTGCTCTGTTTTGAAACCAGCCTTGCCACTTGTACACGTGCTACTGAATTCTTGTCCATTGTTAAACTCACCCCCAGGGAAAGGCTTTGTTAAAAAGCGAGTTCCGGACTTCCGGTATGGTGTTTATACAGTGGACACGCATTCAGCTCACTCTACGGCACTATTAAATTTTTTCCCTTGCAAACCTCCTACTTTTTATTTGGAATCCCAGTTTTATTTTTATTTTTCATATTTTCTGTTTTCTGATCACCTGCAAAAATGTCCAAGTCTAAAAGTAAGTCAGAATGAGAAACTTTGCTGGCTGCTGCACCTGTAACTATGGTGGAGATTAGCCTTCTGCTGGAAGACCACAGAGCTGTGCTGTCTGCAGACTTTAAGCCTTCTTTTCAAAGTTTGTCGTCCAAGCTGGACAGTCTCCAATATGCAGTGCGTGACTCCAATTTACTCATTAGTTCTCTTTAATCTACGCACACTGATTTTGAGCGCTTGGATCAGCTCAAGGTCGAAGACTCTGCACTCCGAAAAGATGTGGTTACAAATTCAAGATGGCAGACCTGGAGGAACGCAGCAGAGGCCGGAATGTTCGGATTGTGGGTTTACCTGAAGCTATTGAGATTCCGCACCCTTCTGCTTTTTTCTCCCAACTCCACCTCAATGTTTCTGGATTGGGGGTGCTTACTTCACTGCTGGAATTGGATAGGGCACACCAGAGATTAGCTCCTTACCTGGCTCCTGGAGGAAAACCCTGACCAGTTATCTTCTGCTTTCATCGCTTCCAAATGAAAGATATCGTGATTCAGAAGGCATGTAAGAGGGGTGAACTGACCTACAATGGACATGAGATTTGGCTCTATGAAGATTACTGCTTCGAAGTCGTGAAACAATGCACGCAGTTCAAGAGTGCCATGTTGAACCTTTACCAGCAGGGACTCAGGCCTATGCTCCTTTACCCAGCCAAACTGTCTATTACCTTGCTGACGGGGGAGAGAAAGTAGCTGCAATCTGAACTGGATACCGACAAATTTGCGTAGTACCTGTGCAAAGACAAGAAGTGATTTTTATCAAAGAAAGTCATTCCTTTTTTAATATATACATCCTTTCAATATACTGCACTAAAAACACCATAGTAATCTTCCTGAAGTGGTAATTTCATTGGATACTGAAAAAGCATCTGATAGAATGGAATGGGAGTATCTTTTCACAGTCCTGAAGAAATTTGGTTTTGGTGATAGATTTATTTCTTGGCTTTATCTCTTGTATACTTTCCCCATAGCTTCTGTCTGTACTAATTATGCAAAATCTCAGTATTTTACTCTGTCACGTGGTACACATCAAGGTTGTCCCCTCTTCCCTTTACTTGAGCAATAGAGCCACCATCAATAAGTCTCAGAACCTCTTCCTTGTTCCAGGGCATGACTTGTGGAGTACAGAACACACGATACGGTACACCTTTTTGTCCCCAAGGGCAAGACTTCAAGTACATAGGTTACATAGGGTTGCTCTGTATGAGGTCTGTCAATAAAGTATCGTACCTTTTTATTTTTTTCAAAAACTATATGGATTTCATTCATATGTTTTTACGTCAGACATGCTTGAGCCCTCGTGCGCATGCGTGAGTTTTTCCACACCTGTCGGTGACGTCATTCGCCTGTGAGCACGTCTTGGGAAGGAGTGGTCCTGCCCCCTCGTCGGATTTTCATTGTCTGGAAATGGCGGAATGAAAAGGACTTTTTTTTCCATCAGAAGTTTTTCAGAAGCTGTTAGAGACTGGCACCTGGAAACCATTCGAAAAATTTATCTGGCTTTCAGTGAAAATTTTATGGGCTTCACAGAGAATAAGGACTTTTACTACAGCTTTCAGGACTGCTTTAAGGACGGTCCGTGCGCTGCGCTCAGAGCTGCGACGACGCGGCACAAACCACTGGATCATTTCTAAGCTGATGGCTCTGTGGATACGAGACCGTCGTGTGCTCTTTCTCTGGTTATCACAAGAGCTGGACATCAGCCATTTTGCGGCAGATTTCACTTTTAACAAGAGATTTTGTCATGAAAAGCCGCGCGGAGGCTTCGCGCGTCACGACCGATTCACTGATGAAGTGAGACAAAGGAACACCTCCGTTTCGGAGTGTTAGAGGACAAGTTAGGACATGTCCAGCTCTCCACAATTTCTCTCATACTCACTCGACTGGTAAGCACTGAAAGCCGAGATAGACATGTCCCAACTTGTCCTCTATATGGATATATAATCTGATTCTTTCAATGGACAATCACCCAGTCAATAAAACTATCTGTAATTGGGAACAAGAGTTGGATCTGGAATTTGGGGAAGGTTTCTGGGATAAAGCAGTTGACAGCATTCATACGTCATCGTCTAAATTCTCCAAAATTTAGCCCAATGTCTGTGATCTATGAGATAGATATAACTCCTCCCCCTGTGATTTAAGTCATATTGATTTTTCTTTGCGCTAAACTTCAGCCATATTGGATTTTGTATTTTGATGTTATCTCTAACGGTCTTGGTGTCAGACTAGAGCCTTGTTCACTGATCGTTATTTTTGTAATTCCTGGAGTCCGAACTGTGCCACTTACCAGCTTGCAGGCGGATGTAATTTCCTTTACCTCTTTACTAGCACGTTGCAGAATATTATTACTCTGGAGAGTTCAGTGTCCACCATCTATTTCTTTACAGCTGAAAAATCTTATGTTTTTCTTAAAACTTGAAAAAAAAAAAAAAAAATCAAGTTTAGTCTTAGAAGGAAGGCTGACGGGTTTCTAAAAGTGTGGCAACCATTTATTTCTTATCTTGGATCCTTGAAAACTACTGGACCTGATTGAAGTACTTGTTATGGGTGTATGGTGTGTTTTTATTTATTTAATTCTTATTTTATAGGGCCTATATGGTTTTGGATGGTTTTTGGAAAAAGGATGTTTTTTGGTTTTGGAAAAAGGAAATGTAAATAAAAGTAAAAAAAAAAAAAAAAAAACTAAGTTCCTCACACAAAAAAAAAAACGTGTGACTTATACTCATTTGAAACTTGTAAACGCTTTTTCCTCTTCAAGAGCCACATTTGACAGGCGAAATCTTTTTAAATAACTGCAAAATACAACCAACAGGGGAACTAATTGCTGCAGCTTTAGCTGATAGTAGAAAGGAGTAGAAATGTGAAAGTAACTCAGCTGCACAGGTCAAATGATGTTACATATCACATTTCATTTTGGGCCCATAAGGCATGGACATACAGCCTTGGATTCACCCTAAAGAGATTCCACATAGCTGCACAGCGACGCCGACACACTTCCTAAAACAACAGCAGAGTTTCTTCATCCATATGTAAATTATGTAAAGCAATAGCTGACAACTCTTTTTCATGAGTGTGCTTCAAGATAAAAGCATTTAAATGTCCCAGCAATTGCACAATAACAAGTAACAGTAAAATTAACAGCATCCTTGCAGTGTGCCACTGATAGCAACTGACCAGTGGCTGCCTGACACTGGTGTTTTTAAAAACAAACAAAGTAAGTTTTGCAATGTGTGCCAAAGGACTATATGTAAAGCTGTGCTAAGCAGCAACCAGTAATGACATTTTTAGTCCTTGTCCACACAGAAATGGAACTTACCCCATATGACCTTTTTCTTTGTCGTTTTCCAAAACTGTTTCATAAACCGGTGCTGTTTCAAGAAATATCTGCATCTATACATGCTCAACTGCCTGAAAACACTGTAGTACATATGCCAGGGCTGTATGCGGTACTATAACACTTCCAAAAAAATGGAGAAGATGTGGAGCATGCACATAACTGGTGTAAGGCGCTAATTAATGCAGCAGCAGAAACTAGAACTTTATAAAGCAGCACACAGAGTAAATATAAAGTCTATAAACTCATCATCACAACTTAACGAAAACTGTTATCCAGGGTTCTAGCTATGGTGGGCGGCACCGCCCAGTACTGCAAATTTATGCCCGGCTCTCAGGTTCAAATTGGCTGTACTGCCCAGCATGGATTTTCCAAAAAAAGAACTGAAATGTTGCTGACAAATGTACCAATTTGATCGTATTTCAAGCTTAGAGTCATACTTTTGTTTTATTTTGTAATTTCAACCAAATAATTAAAGAAATAAGAAATATATTTCTCATTTTCTTCATATGTCAGCCACAAACAGCAAATATCAGCAGTCATCCACAGCTCTGAGTAAAGGCTGCTCAAAGTGGAGACGCTGTGTGTCACTCTCCGCTCTGACGTAAAGGAAAAAGAAAACTCCATCAAAATCCCTCATTAAAAAAAAATCCAGAGTTCCTTCTGTGTCCGTAGATGCTGATCCACTCAGAAATTTATGGTTTATTTTACAGTGTAAAGGCTCCCTGTTTCCAAAAAGCTCAGAGGTAAAACCGTATTGATGGTGAGAGTGAGGAGGGGGAGGAAAGAGAATGAAAGGGGAGGTGGAAGAGCCTCAGTGAAACAGGAAAATGAAAAACTCCAGGTTAAGCTCTTGTTCAAACATGACAATTAGAGGTTATATTGTAAAAAAAAAAAAGCAATGTAATCCCACTCAAAAAAAAAACAAACAAACAAACCTGTCATGACAGAAAAACTCCTGCCTGCGTCACTGGATTAAAGGTGTAGTGTCTCATTTTGAAGAAGAGAGCAAATCCCATATGCCCATGAAATATTAATGTTTTAATAACCTTTCCAATGTTATTTATTTTATTAACCCTAGACTTTGACACAAATATTTAGAAAATAACTTTGGTATTACAAATATTACAACATAAATGTCATTTTTTGGTCTATTATTCTTGCTTTCAATGTACCTAAAACCACTCAAAATTAGTTAAAATAGGGCTTGCTAATAACGCTTTAGCAGTATAAAACCATATAGCTTCAGGGGGCTCTGCCCCCTTGACCCCCAGTCATGAGCTGCAATCACATAGTTTACCCAGCACTAAAATGGTTCTAGCTAGAACCCTGCTGTTCCAATCCATAGAAGATGCCCTTGTTTTGGACTAAAGCCCCGTTTACACATAGACGGTTTAGTCGGCGGGTAGTACGTAGACTGAAGTTCGCGGTAGTTCCGGCTGTTTTCGCGGTGGAAAGGGGTGGAGCATTTCGCCGGCGTTTTAACCGCTGTACTATCCACAAATAGGTGGATAAAACGCCGCTAAATCCGCCGAATAAAGCGGCGTTTTGACGCCGTAGCATCCGGCACACGTCAGGCAACGGGGGTTAATACCCAGTTCTATCCTTTACAATCGCAGGTTAAGACGCGCGTGAGAACGGCGGTGTTCTGCTGCCGCCGATAATGCCCTGTGTACCACTGGTTAATACCCAGGTTTTTATCCAGGCAAATCCTGCGTTACTCCAGGATCATTTGCATATAGGCACCGCCCCCAGAGTATAATAGGCTGAAGCAGCAGGAATACATGCCTCTGTCACTGCAGGGGGAGGAAGATCATCCTCAGCCTTTTCTTCTCCTTCCTTTCCCCCTCCTCAACGTGTTGCTCCGTCTCCACCACAGGCCTCCCCTCTGCTTCTGAACCAGACCTCTTGGTTTCCTTCTTCTTTAAGTCCTTGCCGCTGCCAACTTTCTTTTAGGAGGCATACTGGAGCTTCTCTGCAAAAATATCTGGAGCTGGCCGCGAGTGAGAGGCCTGCATGCAGCGCGCTAGCGTTTTTATACTGACCGCCGCCTATCAGCCATTTGGAACGCCGTTTTAACCGGGAGGTGGCGTTTAGAACGGTGTACTGTTCGCTAGCAACGCTGTTCTGTCTGCCTCTGTCGCCGGTTAAAACGCTGTTGTGTATGCCGATGTGGGCTCTATCTCCATTTTATACGCCGTTGATTAGGGATACAACGCCGGCCGCCGAATAATGGCGGTGTAAACTGCGGCACTACAGGAAGGGACAGGATGAAACGGCGATTAAAAAGTATCAAATGCCGTTGTTCGCATTGTCTCTGTCATCATGCGAATTCTACGGGAGCGCTCCCGGAATTATTTGACATGTTGAATAATTTTTTCGATGATTCCCGGTGAAGCCGGAACTAAGCCACGCCCCCTAGCGCCGGCGTTAACAAAGGCGTTTGATCCCTAAGACAGCCCGGAGGAGCCAAAAACTCTTCCGGGACGCTTCCGGGAGCTCTTACCGTCTATGTGTAAACGCCGTCTCAAAATTCTTTAATTCCTTATTGTGGAAATTGCTTGTGAATAAACGCAGTGTTTTTAAAGAAGCCCCACTGTGTTTGTTCCGGGTGCATTTCTCAGCCTCAGCTGGAGGATGCCGCTGCTTTGTCCCACCACCACCAAGTTGGAAAAATAACTTATTTTAAAAGCTGAAAGTCCTTTCTGCAATTTTTTTTTTTTTTAATCGGCATCACTGTGCTCCATTTATTCACGACCAGCAGTCACCACAGCCATCCTTTGTCTTTTCAGCATTCTACTATCGATGAAAATAAATCCCATTAAGGATCCAACGAGACAAAAAAACAAGTATGTTAAATTACATTATCAACAACAACAACAACATATCATTCAATATGAGCAGCTGAGGTTAGAGAGGTGGAGCTATGACATCATCATTTCAGAAAAGTTCCATATAGGCTATTCACATGAAAACTGGAACCAATTTTCAAATAGTACTGTTTTTTGGGCTCTGAAAAAGGTGGCTCCATGTAGATGAAACGCCAATACAATACAAAACTTTTGCGGATACGTCTAAACTTGTCTCCGAGTGGACGGGACCCAAGTTAAAACTTGGAATGAAATCTACTCATTCCAAACAGGAAAATGGGCACACAAGTCCGAGAGTGAACATACAGATGGTTTCCAATTTGGACAAACTTGAAATACTGAAACTGAATAATGAATTTAACTCTAACTGTTCAGTGTTTTGCTGCTTAACTGCAGCATGTGAATTCTTTCACTGTAGTACATGCCTCTGTTATACCTAAGTGTACTCTATTGACCCCTCACTTTGCAGTTTTCCTGAGGAATCATAACAACTTACAATACTTAATCAAATAAAGTGGCCACTGTTACAGCATTTCCAGCAATAAAGAACAGGTTCAGTTCATTGCAAATCAAATTTAGGACCGTTTGAAGTGTTTCATCCAAAACTAATTAAGTTCTAAAAGCCCAAATTAAGTTAATATTCAGCAAACAGCAGAAAGAGAAGTGAGAACCATCATAAGTGGGTGTCTATTTCTCAACAGCTATAGTTCTACTACAAATTTGTGGTAAACTGACTAGCAGAACTGTTGTTCCACAGATACCAACCAACATTCATTTGACAACCACAATTTCTTTTTTTTTTTTTTTTGCAAAACAATGTGCACCTACACAGGGTACAGTATTTTCAGAATCACTATGTTATCTCCAAAACAGCAGTGCATGCGATAGGATTTGGACTGACCTTTTGTGACATCACTGATCTGGTATTTAAAGTCAGGTGCACCACAGGTCCAGGACATGTCTTCCAAGTTGAAGCTCTGATTTGAACGCAGCATGATCACCTCAATGGCACTGGATTTAAGCAGAGCAATCTGGTCCTCTGCAGTCAGCTCCCTACAGGCACAGAACTACCCAGTTAATCTGTAGACTATCTCACAACAATGAATGATTGTAGTAATTGTCCTCAACAATCCTAAATAATTTAGTACTGATTATATCAAAACATTACAGGATACTGAGCCAAAAGCATGTGATATCATCGGTGAAAAAATTCTAAATGTACTGAGAAGCACTACACTGTGTGACATTGTATCTCAAATATAATAAGCTTCTCAGCTGCATATTTAAGTTAAAAAATGATTTCTTTCATCAGAATTCAAACTCAAGGGAGTTTTTCCTCACCACCTTTGCCAATGTGCTTGTTCTGGGGGTTGAGGAAGGTTACATCTTAGCCTTGCAAAGTGAGTTGACGTGACCTATATTGTGATTTGGGTGCTATAAAAATAAATTTAACTGAAATTGAACTGAAGCTTTTAAAAGTCTATCAACTGTTAATACATAATATGAAGGAAGAAAAGACAAATGCTGTCCACTTTACTTCTTCTTGATGCGTTACGTGTGCAAGACTCTTCACCACAACACATTTATTTACGCTGCACTTTCAGGCAAAAAATTCTAAATGCTTTCTCTACATAATAAACATAAAGACAAAACAAATGAACATTCATAAGTACAATTTAAAACTAAAAAACAAAAATAAACATCATACAAACCAACATACTGCATACATGTAATATAAGGTACAACTACAAACCAAATGTAAGCAAGAGAAAATAAATAGGTTTATAGTGAGTGTTGAAAGATTCAACAGAAGTGGAGTTTCTGGGCTTGGCAGGCAATCAGCCCACAAAATTCTTATTAAGCTTAAGAACACAAAGTAAGCCTTTTAATAAGTTCTGCAAAATAAGCAGGTGCACACTTATTCAGTGTATTATATGCTATCATCAAGACCTTAAAATCTGCTCTCTCGATCACGGGTGACTGAATTCCTCGTTCTAGTTAAAACTTTAGCAGCCACATTCCTAATCATCTGCAAATATCTCATGCTGTTTTGCAATTGACTTTTTATGTGTAATCAGTGCCATGGTTCAAATTATGAATCTGTCTTTTTAAAATGAAACTACTGAAGTAGCAATGGAAATGACATAAGCTGAAAAGCGCGATCTTGAGAGTTGTTGAAGGGCTTATGGAGGAGACCATAAATTCCAAAGTTAATCCAGCCACATCCATCTCGCCCTGGCAGTGGCAACAACAATGTTCAGGAAATACAGGCCCTGATAGGTTAGCTTCAGATTTATGGTGATTTCTGAGAAAGTGTTTGTGTCTGTTAACACACTTTTAATTGTAGTCACGGCATCATAGGTGTAAAGGGAAAACTTACTTAAGAAAATTTTAAATGTTTTACTTTTAGATGCATGTAGGAATGTAGCATATACCAAAATGCTCATGATATTTGACACTAAGAAAAAAAGAAAAGGACTGATTTAGCCAGACAGAAAGACTGTGCTGGACAAGTTATGAGCAACTAGCTGAGTGGATAAGGAGCTGTTTTGCCAATATGTAGACATGTGTTTCAATTTGGCTTGTACTACCTCTCTGTGTCCTTTGACAAGATACCTAATCTGCATTGTCTCAGTCTGCCCAGCTATCAAAATGGGTACCAGCCTTGGGTGGGAAAGTAAATATGAGGCATAATTGTAAAATACTTTGATTATCTGCTAGATGGAATAGCACTATTGAAATGCAATCCTTCAGGTTAGGGTGATAAAGGATGCAGATGAAAATGTACTGACAATCACAGTACAGCGTGTTGAGAAGGTGGATGCAGTACTTTGAGGAGCCGATGAATGAAGAAAATGACAGCGAGAGAAAGTGGTATGATGTGGACAGAATAAATGGACTGCATTTATATAGCGCTTTTCCATGTGCATCAGATGCTCAAAGCGCCGATGTGAGGGTGCTGCCATACAAGGTACTCACTATACTCACTACACACCGGGAGCAACTAGGGGATTAAGGACCTTGCCCAAGGACCCTTAGTCAGGCTGGGATTTGAACCGAGGATCCTCTGGTCTCAAGCCTAATGTGGATATAGTGTTCCTCAGACTGTGATGATGTTTTGGACTGAATCGAACAGGTAATATTTAATCCATGTGTGAATGAAACAGTCTGTCTACATGAAACAGATTGCAAAGTTCAGAGTCCGCTGTATGCCCCCCAAAAGTAGAAAATATTTCATTTAAACTCACAAGCATACTTAAACATCCCGTTTCTTGTCAGCTTTTGAGAGAGAGAGAGAGAGAGAGAGAGAGAGAGAGAGAGAGAGAGAGAGAGAGAGATCCACCAGTTAGATCACCTGTTCTGAGCAAACAGAGGCACTGCAGGCTCCGTGGATCATGCAGCCACACACGCACACTACACCTGTACTCTAGCTGATTCACTCTGGATGCACGCACTCAGTTTTTGGATGTGTACAGTAGCGCTGTGTTGCACAGACTTGCATGCAGTAGTGCTATGTTGCACAGACCTACTTAAAAACTGTGTGCTTTCTGTGTCCAGCACTCTATGCAGAAAAAATTAAACAGGTTTAATTTTTTGCGTCCTCCACACGTAGACCTCAGCATAATGCTGTGTAGGGAGCAAAAACTAAGTGTAGAGCTGCTTAACTCGGCGTAGACAATATGCAACTCTACATTTGCGCCGGTGTGAAAGGGGCTTAAGAAAAGGGGTGATGTGTAATAGTTGCACATCAATATGGTTTCATGCCAGGATAAAGCAGTGGAAGTGAAGCTTGCTTTGAGAGTGTTGATGGATAAGCATAGAGAAGGCCATAAGGAGATGTACTATGTGGTTTGGATTTACAGAAAGATGCAGACAATGGAGTTAGGGAATGACATACGTACGTGAGGGAGTCTGGAGTGGCAGAGAAGTATGTGAAGGTGCTTCAGGATTATGTGTGCCAACAGTGCCAACAGTACAACAGCGGTGTGGTATGTGGAAGGAAGGAAGAACAGTTTCAAAGTGGAGGTGGATTTGCATCTGCATGTGCAATAGTGATGGACATGTTGACACACATTAACAAACAGGAGCCTCAATGGACTATGATGTCACAAATTAGATTGTGCTCTAGGCTGTTCCCAGGTTGAAACGGACCATCAAATCAGAATGCAGCAGGCGATCTCACTGTCATGTCACCCACGTGAGCCTCTGTTCCACATGACGCAGTGTCCTGCGGCGCGTCGATCACAAGACATGCGCAAGTGGCCGGTTGGAGACACGCCAGCAGATGTGGACATGAATGAGACGAGTGAATGGCTTCTCACGTGAAGGCGCTAGGTGCACTGCTCAGCTGCGCACAACATGTCAGTATGCTCCATTTCTTTGTGTCTTGTTTTCCACGTTTTGTGTCACTAAATGTCTGATCACAGTTTTTACTCGCTTTACAACAACATACAGTCGTTGACTGTTTGGATGAGAGGATAAACTCATCAAGAATGCCTTTGATTGTGTGGATTATTGGCCTGTGTGGTTCTGGCTGTCATTGTTACTGCTGCTCACAACAGCACACCTGAGTGACATCAACATGGGAAAGTGTGAAGAGCTGACACCAACAATCCGCTTGTACAGTCAAGAGACTTTGCTGGAGTTACGAGAGCTAACTACTTCACTGACACTTCGATACTGGATCATATCCATCAGGAGTTCATCAGAACAAAACGGAGAACAAAGTGCGGAAGGCGAGGGGGGATTAATGGCCCAGTCACACGGCACATGACGACTCCTGAACGAAGGGGAAAAAGTAAAAAACATCACAATCATTGAGAAAAGGTGGACGAACGAGCTTTTATCACCGAACAGTCTGTGAAGCAAGAGCGCAAAAGGGACGAAAGAGGAACTTAACAAAACAAGCTAACGATCTCAACGCTTTAAACGAAACGTGCCTGGAGCCACAGCTGGAGCAGTGTGTGTCTGCATCTCTGCGTTCCAGGACTCGGCGCTGGGATGGAGCTCATAGCGCCTGAGTCCTGGAGAAAATGCAAACAGAAGCTGTGGAGATCTGTGTGCACATCGGTGACCACCTGCTTTGGTTCCTCGTCCAGAACAAAAGAGGGATCATCTCCATCATCATCAGAATCCACACTGTCTGTTGACACGCTGCGCGCTCCGTCTTGCTCCAATTAAAAAAAAAACAAAAAGTGTGCTGTGCTGTATCACTGTATTATGTTCTAAGCCATATATATTGATTTATAACAGGAAACTGTCAAAAGGGAGAATAAATATAAATATAAGTGTAAAGATGATTGAATATATCACAGCAGTGAATTAATCAGTGGGTGTGAATGCGCGCATTGACTCACATGTGCGGCTATTTCCAACAGCTGATCACTGATCCACAACGTGAATTCTTCCTTCCAGAACAGCTCTTTATATCATCATTTTGATTCAACTATCCATTGCCACATGTACAGAAGGACTGGATTGTCATTCCTACGCTCATATTGTTATATTTAATACAAAATAATAACAGTGCAGCAGATAACCAAAACAATCGTTCAGTTTGTGATAAAAGCATGAAATTTGGTACACATATAGCCAAAGGCATACCGAAAAGATCTGGATATGGAGGCATTATGAATTTTCAACATGGCGCCCATGGCAGCCATTTTTCAAAATGGCCACCAGCAATGCCTGTTTTCTTATGAGTGATGGACATAATATGTTATTTTAGACATATTTACCATATATTGTACTTGGTAAATGTCTATAGGATAATTGAAAAGTTGTCATTTCATATTCAAGATGGCCACCATTTCCCAAGATGGCAGCCGTCACTTGTACGGTCTGATATGTATGATCTCGGTGTCAAATCAGTTTATGATGCAGAATTCAAATTCTGAACTTAAAATTGGCCAGAAGCATCCTTCTACCTCACAACTGAACATGACCACTGTTTCTCTCAAAATGGCAGCCATATGGCCCACAATAAAATGTATAATTGCATGTAAATAGAGCTATTATACATTTTATTGGAATTAAAATGTTGAACACTAAAGTAAAAATCCCCATATGAATGGAAATGTAAGAGTGGATGTCAAAGCACAGCCAGGGCACACTGGCGACACCACTGCTGTGAAACTCAGCATGGGGTTCAGTGCCAGCTAAATACACTCCTCTAGTCTTAATAATGCCATATTTTCTGTAATGTGCTGGTTGTGGTGATAGTTTAGTAGGGATGTGAATCTTACAACAACTCACAATTCAATTTGATTCCGATTTTTGGGGCGACGATTCGATTCAGAATCGATTTTCGATTCAAAGAGCTCTGAGAAATAGTTATATTACTTAAAAAAATGTTCATGTTTAAGAAAATGGAGCTTTACAAGGTTAATCAAGTGATTCTAAAGATGTAAATTTACTTATCTGCTTTGCTCGTTCAGAGTTGGCTGGTGGTTTAGTGGAGTGTGCACTGGTCAGTAGTCGGCAGATACCGCTGCTCCACTTCTTTTAGTTCTGGGTGATGGCGTCGCATGTGGGCTTGCAGATTTGAAGTGTTTCCGAAGTACTTGACTTTCATTTTGCAGATTTTGCACACTGCATAAGTCATGTCAAGCTCCTTCTTATGCAGCAAATAATAAAATCCAAAATGTACCCAAACATTTGCCTTCAGCAAAGATGGTGCTGGCTGAATTAGCTCTTCATCCGCCATGCTAAGCTGCAGCTCACGAATGTTTGAAGCACGCCGGACCCTCTTCTCGCGGAGACGCTGTAGTATGAAGGCCATTGCCTGACAAACCGTACACGCAGCGAGTAAGCAAGAAAATGTTTAAAAAATTGCTTTTTAAAAATCGATTCTTGGACATTTTGGATCGATTCAGAATCTTAATAAATAAGAATCGCGATTCGGACGTGAATCGATTTTTTCCCGGCACCCCTATAGTTTAGTGGTAGTGTAGTTTAGTTTCCTAAATGCTATCTAATGTTAGCCCCACATCTACTTAATAGTTCATTAATTTAGATGTAGTTAGATAGCCGCACCTGAATGAACAGGATGTGCCAGCGTGGGAGAGCCGAGCCAAGGGTAATGGGGCTTTATATGACTTTCATATTGTTACCCGGATGGTGTACAGATCGCACAGGAATGAAATGACATTGGATGAACGATCGGGCTAGGTGTAGGGCAATTTTCTTGTCCGAACCTAGTTGTATCCCATACAAAAATGTGTTACTGTTGTCCCTGGTAGTAAACGGTGGTAAAAGGATAAACCCTCGGCCTTTACTGCAAACATATTTTTTTTTGTTGAGAAAATGTCAAAGAAATTACAACTTGTGAATTTTGATGGTCAAGGACCATCAACTTCTTGCGCAGCCAAGACTGACTGGAAGCTCTGTATTATTTGCCAAGAGCACACAACAGAGGCATTGAGATGTCCTTTGCAGTCTAAGCGAGAAGACAAGGGGAGTGGATATACTTCACTTGCAGAGCATTTAATCCAGTTCAATGAACTTGGCCAGCTCCTTTCAACATTTCCTATTGGAAGACTGGATGAGGGTCATGGTATTGAAGCAGCCATGGTTGTGAACAAAGCTCAATATCATCATACATGCAGGCTGAAGTACAATGAAACCATGTTGAAAAGAGCAAAAAAGAAAGCATGCAGTGAAAGTCCTGATCAACAGTCAGAATCCAAACTCAGAAGATCCCAACCAAGTCGGACTCCTGAAATGAGACAGGACATCTGTTTCTTCTGCAGACAGCCTGCTGGCAATGAAGGCCTTCACGAGGCTGCAACATTTCAAGTAGACAATCGGGTGCATGCTGCTGCAACCCTGCTTCAAGACATAGAATTACTTGGACGACTGAGTGCTGGAGACATGGTGGCAATTGAAGCTAAGTATCACTCCAGATGCTTAGCAGGTCTCTATAATCGTGCCAGAAAGGTTAATCTGGAAGGTCTTGAAGGTAATAGCAAGGGACATGCAGCATCAACCTCTGGTGTTGTTTTTGCTGAGTTGGTGCTTTACATCGAGGAGACCAGACATGATGGGTCAGCACCGGTATTCAAACTAGCGGAACTTTCCCAGCTCTACAAGTCATGAATGGAACAGTTAGGAGCTGAGGTTGAGAGCAGAATTAACTCTACACGGCTGAAAGAGAAACTTCTTGCTGAGTTCCCAGATATGCAAGCTTACACGAAGGGAAGAGATGTCCTGATGGCCTTTGAAAATGACATCGGCACTGCTCTTGTCAAAGCCTGTGAGCAGGATAACAACAAAGATGCTATGCACATTGCACGTGCTGCACAGATAGTCCGCCGTCACATGTTTCGTGAGGCAAAACCATTTAAAGGTTTTCCTGAACACTGCCAAGAGGACTCTGTGCCACAGCTGTTGCTTACCCTTGTTAACATGGTACTAGAGGGACCCAGTATCAAAGACCAGATGGAAGAAGCAACATCTCCTGCAGCACTTACAATTGCTCAGTTGCTAAAATTCAACAGTGTTAAGCACAAGCGGGCACCAGACAGTCCGGCACAGTATTGCACAGGAGACACCAGTTCCATTATATGTGGGACTGATGCTGCATGCCCACACACGTAAAAGGTAACTTGTCGATAAAATGGCACATCTGGGCCTGAGCGTATCCTATGATCGTGTTTTTCAGATTTCAACTCAGATGGGGAACCAAGTCTGCCAGCAGTTTCATAGAGAACAAGTGGTGTGCCCTCCACAGTTGCGCAGTCATGTGTTTACCACTGCTGCAGTTGACAATATTGATCATAATCCCAGTTCCACAACAGCTAGGGATTCTTTCCATGGCACAGCAATCTCTTTGATCCAGCATCCATCTTTTGTTGGTGAAGGGACTGACCGAAGCCTCCTGGCACTCAGTGGACCTGCAGGAGGATGTTCCAAGACCATTGACCGCTTGCCAGCATACTACACTGAGGTTCCCCCTGTTGCTAGCAATATCAAGGTCTCATAAGTTCCAGAAACCAGGCTAGAATCACTCACTAGAGATGGAATTAGCCTACCAAGGAAGAGTACCAGTGGCTGGACAATGCAAGTGAGGTCATTGAAAACGAAAGCACTGCAGACTCCTTGGATACATCTTGGGCTACCTTCCATGCTAGCTGTCAGACACCAGGAATTCGTGCCACATGTTCCACTGCTCTCCTTCCACTGTTTCAGGAAAGTGCTCACACTGTGGCCATGATTAAGCATTCACTTGATGTCATAAGTAAGGCTGTGGAACACCTGAATCCTGGCCAAAGTCCAGTGGTCACATCTGACCAACCATTATACACTCTGGCAAAACAAATCCAGTTCAAATGGCCGTAAAAATATGGTGAAGACAAGCTGGTGGTTATGTTTGGTGGACTGCATATTGAGATGACGGCACTGAAGATGTTGGGGAACTGGTTACAAGGAAGCGGTTGGGTTGAAGCACTAGTGCAAGCTGACATCTCATCTCCAGGGAAAGGTGACTCCTTCCTTAAAGCAGCCCATGTAACTCGCACCAGGAGAGCCCATCAAATTACAGCAACGGCTCTGTATGTTCTGCAGCACCGGGCTTATGACAACTATTGTCAAACACAAACAGATCAAGTGCCGCTTGCGTCTGAAGTTTGGTGCAGCAGGAGAGCACAAAACATCCCACAATTTCAGTACTGGTCTATTGTTCTTGAATTAGAGCTGCTCGTGCTAGTATTTGTGCGGTCATTGCGAGAGGGATGTTTCTCCATGTACCTTGATGCACTAACAGAACTAGTCAAGTGGTTTCATGCAATGAATTATACCCATTATGCAAGATGGATTCCAGTTCACCTGAGGGACATGGTTGAACTACCAAGGACACACCCGAGCGTAGCTCAGGCGTTCAGGGAAGGCAAGTTCACTGTCCAGAAGACCAATAATGTGTTTTCCTCCATGGCCATCTACCAGGCTCATAAGCAGATGAATGCTTGTATCAAAGGAGATGGTGGTGCTGTGGGCCTCACTGATAATCCATCTGCACTATTGCGATGGATGGTTGCAGGACCAGAAGTAGCCCGATCCATACAGGAATTTGAGATTAGTTAAAAAAAAATCAGATAACACACTTCACCATGATCAAACAACAAGTGCCCAGATCTCATTCATCAAAGATGTACGGTCTTTGGTCAGTGCAATGGAACATTTTGGAAATCCATTTGAAGAGGAAAGCAAGGACTTGGTTGTTCTCCACTCAAAGGAACTTGCTGGACTTTCAGCTGCTGAGGCAGTTAGAAAGGTGAAACAGACAGGAGAGCAACAATTTGACGCTTTCACAAAAGAATGCATTGTTGAGAGAATAAAACCAGTGGATGACACCATACCAAGAAATAAGCTGCAGGTGTTCGGTACTTCAACCAGGAGGACAGTATCAAAACCAAAACAGAAATTGGTTTCTCTCAAACAGGATATGGCGCTCTTTTCAAGACTATTTATTGCTTGCCAGACCAGAGATGGAAACTTAGATGAATTCTTTCGACATGAGAACCAACCGTTTCCACCAGCGCTGTCTGATGGGGGAGGTCTCCACCTGGGACAGAAGAGTGATCTGCTTCCATGCCTGGAAAAAGGTCACAGTGCATACTCAGAAAGTCCAAAGGTTACCTGTACCATTGTAGATGGGGCAGTCATCATCCAGATGCTGAAACCAAGTTCAGTAAAAACCTTCAATGACTAAGCCCATGTGATCTTCATTCCATATCTGACTAGAAAACTTGAAAGTGTGTCCAGGCTTGATCTGGTGTGGGACCGCTACTTGTCTGATTCTCTGAAAGCTGCTACAAGAGCAAAGCGTGGAACTGGGATTCAGAGACGTGTGGTAGGTGATGCAGCCATTCCCAGGAACTGGCCAAACTTTCTCAGAGTTGACAGCAATAAGACAGAATTGTTTGCCTTTCTCTCAAAAGCTCTTCTCACATCGTTACTGCAGGAGGACAAACAGCTTGTTATCACTAGTGACATAGAAGTCTTTAGCAAGCCACCACTCCCAGATAGGTCTTCGATTGCTCCTTGTTCTCATGAGGAAGCCGATAGTGCATGTTATTACATGTAGCCCATGCAGCCAGAAATGGCCATCATAAGATCATGATTAAAACAGTAGATACTGATGTTGTGGTGCTAGCTGTGGCAGTGGCTCAGACTCTACAATCAGAAGACGAGCTTTGGTTGGCTTTCGGAACTGGAAAGAGTTTCCGATACTTAGCAGCCCATGAAACTGCAGCAGGGCTAGGACCTGAGAAAGCACGTGCGCTACCACTGTTCCATGCAGTGACGGGTTGCGACACTGTGTCAAGCTTTGTTGGCCATGGGAAAAAGACTGCATGGGCTGTATGGACTGTGTTTCCTGAGCTTACGCATGCCCTTCTGAAACTGTCTTCAGCCCCAGCTGAGATACCACAAGAGGTAATGGCCACAATTGAGAGGTTTGTTATTCTACTCTATGACCAAACCAGCACATGCACAGAAATAGATACAGCAAGAAGGAAGTTATTCGCCAAGATGCACAATGCAGAATCAATCCCTCCGACCAAGGCTGCCCTGGAAGAGCATGTCAAGAGAGCAGTATACCAAGGAGGTCACGTGTGGGGTCAAGTGCTGGTGTCAACACCATAACTACCTTCACCGTGCAAATGGGGTTGGTCAAAGACATCTGAGGGAGACTATGAACCCTTCTGGACATGCCTACCAGATGCAGACCTGTCCAGTTATGAACTTGTCTCTTGCAAATGTAAGAAGGGTTGTGTTGGGCATTGCAAGTGCAAAAAAGCTCAGTTACAATGCACTGCCCTCTGCTTCTGTGAAGGCGAGTGTGAATAGTCTTCCTTGTGATAGACCCTAGATTTGGCCTCACTTAATATATGTCTTGTGAGATAGAACAAAGCTTCTCAGAAATTCTACATTTGCTAATTCAAATTATGCATCACGAAAAATGTATAATTCGACACAGAGTTTATCCCTATCTAACCAGTCTGGAAACAGTGGCGACCATTTTGAATTTTTAATGAAAATGTCTAATCCAAAAAACACATTAGCAAGCACTTATGGCAATTAATTAATCGAATTCTGTGTACAATGTCACATTATATCCATCACTCATAAGAAAACTGTTGCTTCTGGCGGCCATTTTGAAAAATAGCCGCCATGGGCGCCATGTTGAAAATTCATAATGCCTCCATTTCCAAATCTTTTCGATATGCCTTTGGCTATATGTGTACCAAATTTCATGCTTTTATCACAAACTGAACGATTCTTATACATATTGGAGTTAAGCTGCTGGACTATAAGCGCACGCAGCAGCTGCTCCTGCATTCAATTACCGTCGGAAATAACACAACTTTTTTGTTGCTTCAAATTCAACAGTTGCTTGTGGCAAAATAATTAATTATATCCACACAAAAGATTAATTCTGGCCTATGTAAGGTGCCTGAGCCCATTGAAGCTGCCCCCCCCAAAGACTAAAAAAAATCCAAGCAAGCAGGCTGAGTTTGCCCTGTAATTTCCAACGGTACATGAAGCAGCAGCAGCCTCAGCGCTCAGAAACCGGCTTCTGCACTGTGTGAAAACATTCAGCTGCTCCAATGAAGTAAAATTAAACAATGACGTTACAAAAACTACACAAACGATTCAAAATGCCAAGAACTACAGAAAAATGAAACAGAGACAAATTGAGGTTTTTGTTTTTGTTGTTCAAATTTTTCAACAGTTTAAAAATCCTGACGAAGTGCCAGCTACAGGAACGAAGCTGCGCGAAGGTTAAATGATGCCAATGAAAGTCCAGATTTCTTGTTTCGTCAGGGCTTCATCACCCTTCGTTAAGTGCCGTGTGACTGGGCCTTAAGAACCGGCTACGGCGGACAGCTAACCGCCCACCACTCCCCCACAATCATCCTCTCAAACTTGCGCTCTCTGAGCAACAAAGTTGACAGCATAAGAGCATACAGTAGGTACTATGAAATTCCAAGATTCACGCTCGTACGTGCAGACAGGGACGTAGACTCGGAAGATGCGAGAAGGAGGCATCTGCACGTACATAAACAATCTTTGGTGCAGGCAGCACACTGTGAAATACCAGCTATGCGATCCAAACGTGGAAATACTGGGAATGACATTAAGACCTTTTTACTTACCCAGAGAGTTTGGATGCATTTTACTCTTTGTGGTATAAGCCCCTCCCAGCGGTAAAGCTGCTAAAGCAGCCACCATCATTGCTGATTGTGTCCATGAGTTAGGACTGAAATATCCTGATACCTCAGCAATTATAGTTGGAGACATGAATCATTGCTATCTGGACTCTGTGCTGCCTGGTTTTGAACAATATGTTAAAAATCAAACCAGAAAAAACAACATTCTAGACAAGTGTTTTGTAAACATGAAAAATGCTTATATTTCAAAGGTTAGACCACTGATACTAAATTCAGACCATAATGTGATTCATTTGATCCCAGTTTACAGGACAAAATTAGTAAACCTGGAAAAAAAAAGTAATTTGAATCTGGACGGATCAAAGTAAAGAGCAGCTCAGAGCATGATTTGACTGGACTGACTGGAGGACTTTTCATCAGGGCTCATCAGATGAAAATGTAACTGTCATTAATGACTATACTAACTTCTGTATACAGTTGGTAGTCCCCACAAAAGAAATAACAATCTTCCCCAAATAATAAACAATATGTGACCAAGGCATGGGTTAAAGCAATAAATTTTCATCTGACTGAAATTTTTTCCTGGCAAAAATCAATGCCAGCAATTCCCTAAAATGTGGCGTAGTGGGGCCACACACACTTTTTTTCCTCAATAAATACAGTATACAAATCTATTCTAAACAGCCTCTAAGGAGAGAGAAAAAGCATAAAAAGAATGCAAAACCTGAACATAAAGGTACATAAAAGGGTGGTGGGGCGTGGAGGTGTAGCCTTGATTCTGGGGGGTCTGGGGGTGCTTCCCCAGAACATTTTTTAAAGAGCAAGTCAAATTTTGTGTATTCCCATCAATTTTAATGGGTATGAAGCCTTCTGAAACAAAGAAAACTCACTTCAAACTATGAAGTTAAAAACACAGTAATGATTATGGGGGTCTGGGGGATGTCCCCCAGAAATTTTTTAAAGAGCAAGTCAAATTTTGTGTATTCTGGTGAATTTTAATGGGTATGAAGCCATCTGAAACAAAAGTCACTTCAAACTGTGAAATAAAAACACAGTATTGATTATGGGGATCTGAGGGATCTCCCCCAGAAATTTTTTAAAAGCAAGTCAAATTTTGTGTATTCTGGTGAATTTTAATGGGTATGAAACCCTCTGAAACATAATAGTCACTTCAAACTGTCAAGTAAAAACACAGTATTTATTCTGGGGGGTGCTCTTTAAAAGAGCAAGTCAAATTTTGCATGTGCACTGAGAAACTCAAAACTGGCTTATTCACATTTAATCGGTAAAATGCTCTCGCTCGTAAAACAAACGTAGCGTACCGCAAATTAAACTTCATCAAAGCCATTTAAAGATATCAATCGTGACTCACCTTTTTTGTGGATTAAAGTCACTAACCAGGACTCTGGTGTGATCAATAAACGAGGCCCTGCCGTGTCCCACCGGAGTTTTATTCATTCCTCAATTAACATGGCTTTTCCGAGGGGCAGCCAACCCTCAGACCCGGACTGGATCATTAATATCTGCCACTTCACCACTTCATCAACTGAAGTTAAAGATAATGTCCTCCCTTATGTAAAACGCGACTCGTTCCTTCAAATGCGCGCGGTGTTACCGGTGTTACGTCAGCTCACTGACAAGCTGAAGTTACGGCCCCTCGTGTAAAAAAGGAAAGAAAAAACACATCCTTCATGTGTGGTTTTTGTGGAACCTCACTGATTAAGCGCTTTTCTTCCAAGTGACTCGTTCACTGCTGCTGCCACCGTCTGTTAGCAGCTGAGTGTCGGTCCTCCGGGCCGTAGGTCCGACTGAGGAAAAAAAAAAGTCCCCCCCCCGGACAGGAAGGAGAGGGGCTGTGGCTCATGGCAAGCAGTAAACAGAGCGGAGAGGAGTGAAAATTCACACAGTCCCTTCCTCTGCAGTCCACGCTGACACCGCTGCTGCTTTGATTAGCGCAGAATGGGATGCTGCTTTGACAGTGAGAGTATCATATTTCGGCCCCAAAACACACATGACACAACGTGTGCGCACGTATGTGTGGTTAAATTTTGTAATCAAATTCTGGCAAATATTCATCTGGGACCTTCAGATAAAATTGAGATCACTGTTGATGAAGTTAGAAAAACATTTAAAGCTATAAACAGTAAAAAAAGTGTAAGTACCAGATAAATGTAGTCCTTGTATTTAAAAAAAAACCTTTTGCGGTAGATCTGGCACCGGCCTGGCAACCAGTGTTTCAACTCTCAATTGACACTGACACAGTTCCAACAGCATGAAAAACCTCACACATAAAACCTTTGCCTAAAACTCAATCTCCAAAAGAACAGAGATTTCAGATCCATAGCTCTGTGATTATGAAGGCTCTGGAAAGACTTCTGCTCAAACATCTGCAAGCCTGCACTAATGACAAACTAGATCCATCACAGTCTGCATGTAGAACAGTCTGTGGCACTGAAGATGCTGTGGCCACTTTGGTTCATATCATCATAAAACATCTTGATAAACCACATAACTATGCAAGAGCACTCTTTCTAGACTCTTCTTCCACTTTCAATACAATACAACCCAATATTCTACTTTCAAAAATGTCACACCTGGGAGTAAACCCTCACATGATCCACTGTTATGCCTCTTTTCTAACAAATAGAGTCCAGTTGGTTAAGGTGAACAAGACGCTTTCTTTTGGCATCTCAACCAACGTTGGTGCACCTCAGGGCTGTGTAAATTCAGCAATACTTTTCACTCAATTCACAGATGATTCCTGTTCAACTTTAAATAACCAGTACGTTTTGAAATACTCTGACGATACTGTTTTGCTGACATTACTACATGATTCAGAAAGTCCTGATGTGCACCAACAAGGCATTAACAAAGTGGTCACATGGAGAAAAAACAACACTCTGGAGATAAACACAAAGAAAACCAAAGAAATTCTGTTTAGTCCAAAACCAGTGATGGTAAACTCCATAATCATTAATAATGAAACAATCCAACAGATGGAGTTATATAATTATCTTGGCATAATGATAGATGCCACTCTATTTTGGAAACATCATATTTACTACATCTAAGAAAACCAAACAGAGGCTGTATTTTCTCCTTCGTTTAAGATCATTTGGAGCTACACGACAGATACTCCTACTGTTTTATACTTCTGTTATTCTCAGTGTACTGCAGTATTGTAATGCTGTGTTGTACAGCTGCCTGTCCACTTCTGTAAAATCTGGACTGAAACACTTGTTAAAAATCTGTTCAAAAATTGTTGATCAGCCTTTAGAGGGCCTGTATGAGACCTCTTATCACAACAAAACAACCATGTCCTGAGCAGTGAATATGTCCTCCTTCCATCTGGACGTCAATGCAGTGTTCCACAATTTAACAAGGTCAGACTGAAACATTTGGATTGTTTGTTTGTGAAATATCTGTGTCTTATTTGTGTTGTTTATGTATTGTGTTGTAACGGAGTTACTGAATAAGACAAATTTCGGATCTCTCATCTGACAATAAAGTATTATCTGATCTTATTATCTTATCTTACAGTGAGTGTAGGAAGCAGATGGAAGCAAGCTTGGACTGGTGGAGCTATGCTCTAGGGAGAAGGAGAAAGAAAGTCCGTTGGAGCAAGACTTAGTATTCAGTATGTGCATGAGTGAGAGGGAGGGCATCAGAATGCTCTGCTTGTAATGAGTGCAGATGATGGAGATAGACGAGTTTAAATACTCAGGAGATTTGTGATAGATGGGTGTTTGCAATAGTGAAAGAGAAAGAGGTTAGTGATACATGTATTGTATGGTCTGGAGGCCGTAGTGCTGACAAAAAGACAGGGAGAAGGGCTGGAAGTGACAGAATTTAAGATGCTGCAATGGATGAGAAAACAGCATTTTAGACGGACAGCGCAGGCTGGATGGTTTGAAGACAAAGTGGGACATGTGAGATGGAGACAGCCCGGTCATGAGCAGAGGAGGGATGAAGGGTACACTGGAAGAAAGACGGTGAGAATGGAACTGGCAGGCAGGAGCATGAGAGGAAGCCCAAAGAGGAGGTTTATAGATGTTGTGAGGGAGTATATGCGGTTAGTTCATGTGACAAAGTGAGATGGAGACAGATGCTGTGGTGACCCCTAATGGGAGAAGCCAAGCCAAAAGAAGACATGTCTGTGTCCTTACAGTATGTGGGACATTATGCTGTCATTCTTGCATCTGTCTGTGTACATTGATATATCTTTTCAAATAAATAAATAAATAAATAAATACATGGTAGACATTTTCGACTGACCATTGACAACCACTGATAGATGAGCCAATTTGACTTCATGGTTGTTTGGGGCATATAACTAGGATGGAGCAATTCCTCTTGTGAACATGATAACTCCATGATAACTCTTCAACAACAAAAGCTTGACAGTTTATACTTACACCATAGATGATAATAATGTGGGTGCAGATAAGATGATTATAGTGACAAAGTATGCTTATCTTACCAAAAAATAATAAGAATTGATTCAAAGTTCCAAACTGAAAATTCCTCCAGTCACAAAGACAGTGTTTGAACACACCTGAAGCCAGGTATCATTTTGGCAAAGCCGATGACTTTCTGAATGCTGTAGGAGACCAGGTCAGCCAAGTGAGGCAGCATGGACAAACTGGAGCCTTCTTCCTCGCTGGACTCTGGACTACTGCCTTGTTCTTGGTACATCATCAGCAGGTTGTTGAAGTTCATTTTGGCATCTACTGACTCTGCAATGATCAACCAAAAAGGCATAGTAGGAGGGAAAAGAAAAGCATGAGCATAAAGGGCATAGCATAAAAATTTAACACGAATATCATTCATGAACAAAGGTGCTCTGTGTAGTGAGAGAAATAACAATAATAATAGTACAGTTGCCAACTGAAATCATCGGAAAATACGCCTCAGGTCACGACAAGCAAGATGAAAGCTTAATAACAGCTTCAAAAACATGTGAGGCATGCAGAGAGGGCTGGGGTTGTTTTGAGCTATTTGTTCTGTTGGCAGTTAGCCACGCCACCGTGTCCCTTGCTGTGTTCCCTCCATTAGTGACAGATGCATTAATTATGTGATGTTTACTTGTCTGAGTCAGGTGTCTGTAGGGTAGAGGTTATTCACAGAATTTTCACCAATTCTTAGAAAAGCAACACGACAGATTACACAAACAAAACATGCAAAACGTGGGAACAGTAAGGGAAGAGAAACACCAACTGATAAGCATGTGTCAGCATGTGTGAGTGATGTGAGGTAATGCAACTCCAAATTAAGATGTTTTTGTTGAACTAATCAGTAATATTTTTTGTAAAATTATCAAGGTAGTTTTATTTCCCATTCAAAACTGTATATCTGGTAAATAGCTCACATTGTGTCAGCAATAACTTTATCTCCATGAATAGTACAAAAAATGTTTTTTGCACGTCTGTTAGTTAGCAAGATTAAGTTAAACTAATTAACTGATTTTCAACAATCCTTGTCTAACCTGGAGTAGAAGCCATAAAATCTGGGGATGGCAAAATAAAGGGTCAGAGCCAGTTAATTAAAATGATTAAAATTTTAAACATTGCGAGATAGGGCATAATTGTTCGCAGGCATAGTTGCTGCAGCTGGGAACTGGCACAGTCAACACCCAAAACAAGACCTGAATTCCTTCATCCCTGAACGCTGTGCTCATCCTTGTGCATGATAGGCTCAGAGGATGCGGCTTCAGACAACCATTCAGGCTGAGTCCAACCGGACTCCACAGAGAGAACTCCAGCCAAAGGGAACTTTTTTTCCTCTAGGCCAGGCTACAGGAAGGAGCCCTGGCTCTCCCTAATCCAGGCAAATGTAACTCATTTAAAATATGTTTTGTCAATCAATAAAAATGTTTAAACAATACTTATTGTCACATCTCATCCGGGACGATTTTACATCAAGAGTGTCAGCCACCTTCAAGTAAGAGCTCATGGCATGCTAATAGAAATTAGTTGATTGCCGCCTTTGGGTTGTGAGAAAGTTACTGCCCCAAATGCAGTAGTTCAGCAGTATTAGCATGTTGATCACAAGTATGGAAAAATCAGAGTGGCAGATTGACGGACAATAGAAGGTGCCCTCGCCTGTAATGTAGGCATTATTATCTTGTCCTAACCTGATAAAAAGGCAACTGAATCAAATTGCAAAGCTCTTGGTTTATTCATGTTGCAACTCTTGCTTATGGTACTGAATGTTGGGTAGGGAGTGAAAGAATGAGACTGACCAATAAGAGTTTCCTTGGTAAGATTTTAGAACTTGTCCTTCGGGACAAGGTGAGTACTGACATCTAGAGGCAGACTGAATAAGAAGTGATGCTCCTTAGCATAGAAAAAGCAGGCTGGATGATCTAGGTATTTGATTTGGAAGCATCCTGATCTCTGGACACTTGCAAACCCAGACACTCTGACCCCTCACTCAGTTTTGCAAGTGATGCAATTATATCATCTATTGATTCTGCAAAGTATCGCAGCATCAACCACAATGTCAAGATGAGTAAATATTTCCTAAGCTCCTAGACTGAACTGTATGTAATGCCAGGAGAACAGCACCTCCGCCTGCCTGCAGAAGTTTATTTCCAATGGCAAAACCCCTGGGGCTTTCCCCCGTAAGATATGTCACCACCTCAACAATTTCACCAACAGGACAACTTTTGTAACCGCTGCAAGATGGGACATGTCGGGCCTTGGCAGAGATACAGTATAATGGGTACTCTTATAGTTTCAATGACTTAAGACTTAGATTTCACCTGGAGAGTGACTAAAGGAATCTGAGGAGGCATCAGACAGAGAGTGGAGAGAAGCAGCTCTGCTCGCGCTACGTGTCACTGGGCCTTCACGCACTGGAGGCTGAAGAGGAGAAAAGGACAAAAAGAATACTTTAGTACATATATGCCCAGTCAATAAAGATAAAACTCACAAAACATTAAAAACTACAGTGGGGTAAAAAAAAGTATTTAGTCAGCCCCTGACTGTGCAAGTTCTCATACTTAGAAAGATGAGAGAGGTCAGTAATTTTCATCATAGGTACACTTCAACTATAAGAGACAAAATGAGAAAAAAAAATCCAGGAAATCACACTGTAGGATTTTTAAAGAATTTATTTGTAAATTATGGTGGAAAATAAGTATTTGGTCAATAACAAAGAGTGTGATTGATTGAGTGTGTGAACAGGTGTCTTTTCTACAGGTAACAAGTTCAAACAGGTGCAGTTAATACAGGTAAAGAGTGCAGAATAAGAGGGCTTCTTAAAGAAAAATTAACAGGTCTGTGTGAGCCAGAATTCTTGGTGGTTGGTAGGGGATCAAATACTTATTTGCAGCAGTAACATACAAATAAATTATTTAAAAAAATCATACATTGTGATTTCCGGATTTTTCTTTTTAGATTATGTCTCTCACAGTGGACATGCACCTAAGATGAAACTTTTAGACCCCTCCATGATTTCTAAGTGGGAGAACTTGTAAAATCACAGGGTGTTCAAATACTTATTTTCCTCACTGTATATGGTGTTTGTTACATGGAAAACCATACAAAAGCATTCAGACTTTTGCTCTTGTCCAGGAGGTGCGAATCACTCACTCACTCTCTCTCTCTCTCTCTCTCTCTCTCTCTCTCTCTCCTCTCTCTCTCTCTCTCTCTCTCTCTCTCTCTCTCTCTCTCTCTATCTATCTATCTATCTCCACACACACTGGAAAATGATCCCACAGTACAGGTATAACAATAACATACAAATAAATTATTAAAAAATCATGCATTGTGATTTCCGGATTTTTTTTTTTTTTTTTAGATTATGTCTCTCACAGTGGACATGCACCTAAGATGAAAATTTTAGACCCCTCCATGATTTCTAAGTGGGAGAACTTGCAAAACCGCAGGGTGTTCAAATACGTAGTTTCCTCACTATATATATATATATATATATATATATATATATATATATATATAAAATCTCAAATGAAATTCTTTTGCATCATATAATGGTTATGGAAGTTACAAGTCTATATTTATTATTTATATACTATTATATATATATTATATATATTTAGTTTTTAGTAATCAACAACAAACTGAACTGGACCGCACAAACAAAGGATGTGACATTAGAATACGGACCAGACAATATAGTTGTTTTGTTAAAAGGCATTGGAATAATGCTGAATCAGAAACATAGTGTAATGTTCATGATCACATTATTGGAATAAGGAAGCCCTACACTGACACTGACACCCATTTGACGAGTGAATATCCGTAGATATATAGCACGAAGCAGATGAGAGTCTACATATGGCCCTGGACGGGATGCCAGTCCATAGAGGTTACTTCCCCAGCCAAGACTGGTACATATTTACAGCTGGGTGACTGGGACAATGCTGATTAAGTGTTTTGTCCAAGGGCAGAGACAGATAGTCTGAAATACAGACCTGGAATCAAACCCAAGTCTGTATATTGGTGGTTTATCTTCAACACCAGAAAGAGGTGGCTCTGTGGTACAGGAAGGATGATACAGGTACGTGGTATGTGGTATAGGGAATAATGAGCATTACTAGTGAATGTATTACTTAGTCAGGTGAGTCTTCTATCCTCTATTTTAAGTGTGCTAAGTGTAAATTGTTTCTGCAAAACAAATTTTCTCTTTCAAAAAACCTGACCTGAAGTACTTAAAATAAATAAAAGTAGATAATGTTTATTTTCAAGAGCACACAGTGTTGATACACAGACCCTAAAGCGGGAGAAGTCGGAGTAGGAGTCGTCATATGTTTTGTGGTGAGCCTCCACCAGCGTGCGAATGACTTGACTCTGTTCCTCTGTAAGCCTAGGCCGTCGTGCCTCCTTCTCCGCTTCACGCTGTGCCTCTTCCTCCTTTCTCCTTTGAATCAGGTCTTTCTTCCTCTGCACTTCCTCATCTGTCAGAATGACTGCAGGGCAAAAATAGACAGGCACAAGAAACATACAATTTTCACAGAAAGCACATTAGGATAAGGCAAGGCAACAATTGGGGAAAAGTTTAGAAGAGATAGAATTATTAACTGATTAACTTTATGAGGAATGGGGGTTTCCGATATACACTTCTGCAACTATGTCACTGTGGGGGTGTTGTGCTCTGGAGGAAGAGAATGAGAGGGAATGGGTCCATATGGACACCCCTGCTGGCACTGAACAACTGAACGCATTGTTTTTGTCCTGTTCACTCCTTGCTGTTCTAGAAACTGAATAAGCTCACAGAAAGGCAGAGAGAGACTGTCACAAAGAGACAGAGAAAGACAATGATTAGTCTCAACAACATGCTTCTGTTTTTGCAACAGCAGCAGCAATGGGAGCGCATCGCTCTCTTCACCTGGAGCAAATTGAAGCGTGTGTGTCACTGCACACATGGCATTCACAGGACAACTCGGTGAAAAAAAAAACATTTTCAGGGATACCGGAGGCCTCTGCTTCCAAGAGAGCGGTGGACAATATCCGGATATTAAGTAGAAGAAGAAAAAAAAAAAAAACTACAGAAAGATTTGGACCTGCTATTTCTAGACAATAGAAACAAACAGAACTCTGTAGAAAGAAAAGATTGCACATAACAGCAGGTGTTTCAACTCCAGATAAAGTGCACTTACTGTACAAAGTAGGGAGGCACCACTAGTTCAAACAGACCTTGTAAACAATCCAATGGGGCAAAGACACCCAGATACTTGACCCTACTCCAAATCTTATATAATGTTTACAAATGGAGAACAAACTGGAAATACTTTTCAGGCAAGATATTCAAGCAAGGCTTACCCTTGGCAAATTACACATTTTATTTTTAATGACTTCAGATAAAAAATAAATTAAAAGCTTGCTGGTACAAAAAACATGTTGTTGTCAGCTTCTGGATCAACCTGGACAAACACATTATTGTACCATGCATTGAAACACACATAAGTCATCAATAGTAATAGTAAGGTTATGGCCTGAAGCCACACATGCTATATACTTACACTCTTTCATCATGCCAATGTCCACACAACGTTTGAGCCGACATGCTTGGCAATGGCGCCTGTTGTCCTTGGTGATGGTGCAGCTGCCGTTAAAGGGACATGTAAAGGTGGCTTTGCGCTTCATACTGCGTCTAAAAAAAAAAAAAAAACAAGTGATAGGAAAGTAAAGATTTTGAACGTCGACTGAAAATTCACAGAATAATCTAAAGTTTTTTCAAATGAATTAGGTCCCACAAGTATTAACACATTTAAATGGCATAGTAGAATTTTTTTTAAGGTAAAAAGTAAGTCTCTTCAATTGCTCCCTTGTTTTCACTCAGGGTCATCACAGCAGAGCCAAGGTGGACCCGCGTGTCGATTTGGCACAAGTGTACTGCACAAAGACTAATCATGGTGCAACTAGATAAATATTTTCTCATCTCAACTCTGGAGCTGACTCAGAATGACTGCCAAGGAGGCCAGAGGTAAAAGATAACCTTGTCCAAAGCTGATGTAAAGTATCTACAACCAATGAAGCTTGGGGGGAAAAAATTACATTTATACACACAAAAAAGAAATCATGAAGAAAAGGTCACAAAAAGCTTCTAAATATCAAATAAGTTAAGACAATTTTCAAGCAGTGAAGGTGGAACAAAATACCTACGGTATCAGGTGTTACTATGCTTTAGCTTCAAAAGTGATTTCTTATTTTTACAAGTTTATCAAATTTTTACATTGATCAAATCATTACTGACTGATTGTCATCTGACGTGTTGTCTTTGTGCCATCTTGCTTTGGCATGTAAACTCACAAAGCAGTCAAGCTTTCAAGAAGTTGAAAAAGTTGGTTATTTAAACATATTACTTTCTTTAAAGCTACAGTGTGTAGGATTTAGAGTCATCTAGGGGCAATAATGTAGAATGCCATCAAATGGGTAATTAGGGATGGATATTGATAAGATTTTATCGATACCATTATCGATTCCGCTAATCGATCCAATTCCTTATCGATTCCCTTATCGATACCTCTTGTGAATTTTCTATGTACTAAAAGTAGGATTTACAGGTTTTCTATGTCAACAACATTTTATTGAGTCTTAAAGTAAATAAATATGAAATTGGTCACTGGATCCTTAAACTCTGGACATAATAAACTCATGGTGGATCCTTGATCTCTGGACATAAATAAAAATAAACAAAATCTGTACTTATTGTCAAAAGCATTTCCTTTCAGACATTATTGGCATTAATGTCTTTCCATACATCTGAGCTCTTGCAGCTGGCTGTGCTGCACGTCAGGATGTAATTCATAAAGAATGCAGGACATCTCATTTTGGGAAGAAAAAAATGTTTTAGTCGATTGTAGTTTACTGTCTGTATTACAGCATTTGGAAAGAGGTGTCATTTATTTATTTATTTATTTATTCATTTATTTTTAGTGGCAATTCGTTTTGAAGTTATCAATTCCGACTGGACTCTTTTTTGGCAGAGAGCCGCGCAGTGTTTGGAGCAGTGCCAATGGAACGGAGGACGATTCTCGTTTCTTAACTGCAACAAGAGTCCCAGTTAGTGACTTTAATTCACACAAAAGTGACTCACGATGGAAATATTTTAATGGCTTTGAGAGGGGTTAAGAAGCAGACTTGCTGCTTCTGAAAAGCAGTGAATCCAAGAACCAGCAAGTCAGCAAGTCGAAGTACTGCTTCATTGGTTCACGCTTCAAAGTGGAGTCGTGCTGGTAGATTACAGAGCCGCTGCAGGGTCTGTAATCAATGTAGAGAAATGATCATTTTACCGACAAACACCCTCAAAAACAACAGCCGCTCTGAAGGACCGATAAGGGAATCGTTAAGCAAAAAGGCTATTGATGTCAGTGGATCAAATCAATTCTCAACGATACCTGAAAGGGAAACCGGTTCTCGATGCACAACCCTAGTCATAATTTTGTTTCACCTTCATGTTTTTGCTTCTCTGATGGTAAGAATCATGCTACGATGTATGATCCTCCATTTCACAAAAAAATGTGGGTTCTCAACCTTGTTAACCTGCACTAGAAACTAGTACAGAATGTATATGACAGCACACTTGTTTCCACTGCAGAAGGTTCCCGGTTCAATGCCACCCCTGCTCGTTCCCCATGAAATGTGCAGTTGTGTCAGGAAGGCCATCCGTTGTGTCCACCTCGGATTTACTGTGACGTCCCAGAGTGGAAACAAGGGAGAAACTGAAGGGACTTCATTTATTGCATAGGGGAGCAACTACCGGTTCCTCTGCTTTTTTTATCGGTCTTCGGGAAATTCCGGAAAACTTTCATCACTGAAAACACCAACTTTTTTTTTAAATTAACATTTGTACATTTTAATCTTGGCATTTTACTAATTTAACAAGAAAACAAACCATCAAAAACTACATTATAATGAAAAGCTTGGGTACTTAACAATTTCAATTGCATAGTAATGCATGCACCTTTTATACAGCCACAAGCAAAAGCACATGCACGCATGGTTGGTGTGAGTTTAAACAAATGCCACCTATAAATGAAGGAGGATGGTTAAACATAATTTTTCCATCAATTTATTTCAAGTTATTTAATATATATAGCACCAAATCACAACAAAGTTGCCTCAAGGCGCTTCACACAAGTAAGGTCTAACCTTACCAACACTAACTTTTAAATATCAATGCTGACAAACTATGTTTATCTGACGTTAAAATGGAAAGCTGTGTGTTCATCAATGAGCCTGCAGGGAAGCAATGTGCAAAACATTGACTATAGGATCAAGTTCATTTGTATTCTGAACGTGTTGCTCGGCATTAGTGTGAACACGTATATGCTTTATCAAAGTGTGGGTGGCAATTATATAGATATGCGAGCTGAGGCCTGTTTACATTTGCTAATGTGGGTAACTGTCAGAGTGCATGCTTTTCTTGTCATGAGCTATAGTGGTGGCTTGAAGATTAGATTTGTGTAAACCTGTGTGTACTAAATGTGTCAATTCATGTGTGCAGCACATATATGTGTAACACTGCACACTGTTGTACATGTCTCTGTACCTGAAAAAGCCCTTGCAGCCCTCACAGGTCATGGCATTGAAGTGGAAGCCGGTGGCTTTGTCACCACACACGCCGCATATCCGTGGCGCGTTCCTGTCAAAGTCATCAGGGGCTAGAGTGGAGGTACTCACAACTGTGGGCTCCATCACTACACAAGAAATGACGTGGGAGAGGGGTTGCTGAAACCAAATTCTGATTTTACATGATATACATCTGTCACAGTAATTTCACTATCAGCTTATCATACAATATTCAAATATGATAGCTAACATTTTACTGAGCAGGAAGAGCATGCTTCTAAAGATACAAAATGTGACAACTAAACCGACAGCACCAGTGGAGAGAAACGTTTGCACGAGCACATGACAGAAAGACGTGCAAACACACAGACCTCACCCAAGAATATCAGTACGTAGGAGGGGAGACCAAGTACTTCAAGTCAGTTTAAGAGGATTCACCAACCAAATACTAAAAGCTTGTTCCAAGTAACTGATTCCATAAAACAAATATATCATGAAAGCTGTAGATGATACTTCAATGGCAGACCTAAGAACCACATGCGCCATCTGGTTGGCAAGAAACAACCTGCACAAAGACTAGAAGTGCAGACAGCACTGCAGCTAGAGAGGGAGGGTCCCTGGGGCCAAAGTGCTTAACCCACTAAACCAGTCCCATGTTGGGGGGTAGCTGCAGTAGTGTGATGAATGGTCAGGGAGTCAAGAAGAAAAGCATGGGCTAGGTATTATTACACCCTTCTTTCTGTGCACATCCAATAAAGGCATCGATGCAGACCAAGCCAGGAAGTGGTCGTCGTGACCATGGTGTTTAACTCTTGCCCTTGTGCTTGGGTAAGAATGTCAATGTCAAATTTATTTATATAGCACATTTAATACAGAAAAACTGCCCAAAGTGCTGCACACACCCAAAAAATAATAATAGTAATAATGAAAAACACAACAGGAACAAAATCGCTAAAATAATAATCATAACCAAATCAGGAATCGGCTGGCTTGAGTTGAAAGCAAGAACAAACAAATGAGTTTTTAACCAAAACTTGAAGATGTTTAAAGACGGGGCCATACGGACATTCAAAGGAAGCCTGTTCCAGAGTCTCGGAGCCGCCACTGAAAATGCACGGTCTCCCCTGGTTTTCAGCCGGAATCTCGGCACTTCCAGAGTCAGTTGATTGGCCGATCTCATATTTCGACCTGGAGCATGAACCGACAGAAGCTCGGAGAGGTTTATTAAATGTAAATGTAAATTTAAATGTCATCAATGTTTAAGCTTCTATGATGCCAGATTACATTCAATGACAGTACAAAGAAGCAGTAATACAATTTTAACTTATTTTCAGATTGTTACTTAAGCCTTTTGTTTCTCAAAATAATGTATAACTAACTCAGTATCATGAGAAAGTGGTATTTAAAATAAGAGCAAGCATGGCCATTCTCAGCTTCTGTACATGTCACCTGTATACATATGCCACAATTTAACATCTTGAAATACAATATTTTTAGATTGTGTACTAGCTTTAACGTTTTGTATAATACACATTTTGTTTCATGACAGTCTCTTTTTTAAAATGGTTTTTGTATATTTTCTGGGAGTTGCCCATTTGCTGGTTTGCACATAAATTGTAGCATTTAAATTTTTACCAGAACATAAAACTTTTGAATTTGCTAAATCTAATGTATTAGACCATGGGCCACCAAATCAATATCCCTTTGAAGTTTAGAGACCATGACCTACGTCTGGGGTGGAGGTGAAAATGTTGACAAATGAAATCCTATGGTACCCCAAAGAACATATTTTTTCACAAACATGAATTTTGAGCGTTAGTGAGAAACATTGGTCCAAAATGCCAACATGTATCAGGAATGTGTTATTTTAAAAAATGAAATCAAAACAACACAGAAAGCATGCAACTGACTTTTAAAAAAATACTTTCATCAGATTTATGGATTTTATTATTAAATAAGCAAAACAATGGTGATGGAGTTTCTCTATTTCACCTTCGCTGCCATTCTTATCAGAATCTTCTTCACTGTCATGATTATGTAAAGTACTGCATCCACTGATGCTATGACAATCATGTTTGGCACATTTGCACAGTTCTGTGCATGTGCATCTCAGTATTTAGTTTTTGTTTTTCCAAGTACCAATGCAGGTTCTATTACACAATCAGGCAATTGCATAAAATCACAATTATTATAAAATCAATTAGCCATGAGATACAGTATTACAATTAAACAATTGCTGAGCAGTAAAAACAAAACCAAAAAATTTGCCAGAGGTTCTCCATGTAGATCTAGAGTCACAATTAGCATGAACTCAAATGGCCATGAGATGTGGTATTCCAATCATATACAGTACCTCCAGAAAGTATACACAGTGCTTCACTTTTTCCACATTTTGATAGGTTTTACAGGCTTAATCAAAATGGATTCATTTTTTTCCTCAAAATTCTACATACAATACCTCATATGACAATGTGAAAAGTTTTTGCATACGAAGTCTGTGAGAAAGTATCCGACCTTTTTATTTTATGCAAAAAATATATGGATTTGATTCATATGTTTTTACGTCAGCCAAGCTTGAACCTTCGTGCGCATGCGTGAGTTTTTTCACGCCTGTCAGTTGTGTCATTCACCTGTGGGCAGGCTTTGAGTGAGCACTGGTCCACCCCTCTCGTCGTTTTTTCATTGCGAGGAAATGGCGGAATGATTTGGGCTTTGCTCCATCAGAATTTTTTCAGAAACTGTTAGAGACAGGCAGCTGGAAACCATTCGGAAAATTCACATGTCTTTCGGTGAAATTTTATGGGCTTCACAGAGATTACGGAGAGTTACTACCGCTTTAAGGACGGCCCACAATGGCGCACGGCGCGCCGCGCTCTGAGCCGCGTTCGACAGACAGAAACCACCATTTCATTTCTAAACGGATGGCTGTGTCGATCCGGGACCGTCGTGTGCAATTTCTCTGGTTATCACAAGAGCTGGACATCAGCCATTTTCCGGAAGATTTCACTTTTAACAAGAGATTTTGTCACGGAAAGCTGCGCGGAGGCTTTGCGCGTCACGACGGAGCCGCTGATGGAGCGAGACAAAGAACACCTCCGTTTTGGAGTGTCAGAGGACAAGTTGGGACATGCCCCAGCTCTCCACAATTTTCTCTTATACTCACTAGACTGGTAAGCCACTGAAAGCAGAGATAGGCAGGTTCAAGCTTGGCTGACGTAAAAACATCCATCCATCCATCCATCCATCCATTTTCTTCCGCTTTATCCGGAGTCGGGTCGCGGGGGCAGCAGCTCAAGCAAAGCCGCCCAGACCTCCCGACCCACACACACCTCCCGCAGCTCCTCCGGGGGAACCCCAAGGCGTTCCCAAGCCACCAGAGAGACGTAATCCTTCCAGCGTGTACTGGGTCTTCCCTGGGGCCTCCTCCCAATGGGACGTGCCCGGAACACCTCTCCAGCGAGGTGTCCAGGGGGCATCCGGAAAAGATGCCCGAGCCACCTCAACTGACTCCTTTCGACGTGGAGGAGCAGCGGCTCGACTCCGAGCACCTCCCGAGTGACCGAGCTCCTCACCCTATCTCTAAAGGAGCATCCAGGCACCCTGCGGAGGAAACTCATCTCGGCCGCTTGTACCGGCGATCTCATTCTTTCGGTCATGAGCCAAATCTCATGACAATAGGTGAGGATCGGAACGTAGATCACTCAGTAAATCGAGAGCTTTGCCCCCCTACTCAACTCTCTCTTCACCACGACGGCCCGACACAGCGACCGCATCACTGCAGATGCTGCACCGATCCGTCTATCGATCTCACGCTCCATCCGTCCCTCACTCATGAACAAGACCCCAGGATACTTAAACTCCTCCACTTGAGGCAAGGACACTCCACCGACCTGAAGAGGGCAAAGCACCTTTTTCCGGTCGAGAACCATGGCCTCGGATTTGGAGGTGCTGATTTTCATCCTGGACGCCTCACACTCGGCTGCAAACCGCCCCAGTGCACGCTGAAGGTCCTGATTTGACGAAGCCAACAGAACCACATCGTCCGCAAACAGGAGAGACGAGATTCTGTGGTTCCCAACCAGACCCCCTCTACACCCTGGCTGCGCCTAGGAAATTCTGTCATAAAAATAAAGAACAGAACCGGTGACAAAGGGCAGCCCTGGCGGAGGCCAACGTGCACTGGAAAAAGGTTTGACTTAATACCGGCAATGCGAACCAAGCTCCTGCTGCGGTCGTACCGGGACCGGATAGCCTTAGCAAAGGACCCCGGACCCCGTACTCCCGGAGCACTCCCCACCAGGGTGCCCCGAGGGACACGGCTCGAACGCCTTCTCCAGATCCACAAAAACACATGTGGACTGGTTGGGCGAACTCCCACGAACCCTCGAGCACCCGATGGAGCGTGTAGAGCTGGCCAGTGTGCTGAGACCAGGACGAAAACCACACTGCTCCTCCTGAATGCGAGGTTCGACCAATCGGTCGAATTCTCCTCTCCAGTACTCTGGAATAGAACTTACAAGGGGAGGCTGAGGAGTGTGATCCCCCTATAGTTGGGAATACACCCTCCAGTCCCCTCTTAAACAGAGGGACCACCACCCCCGGTATGCCAATCCAGAGCACTGTCCCCGATCGCCACGCGATGTTTGCAGAGGCGTGTCAGCCAAGACAGTCCCACAACAACCAGAGACTTAAGGTACTCAGGACGGACTTCATCCACCCAGGAGCCGTGCCACAGAGGAGCTTTCTAACCACCTCGGTGACTTCTGCCTGGGTAATGGATGAGTCAGCCTCTGGGTCCCAGTCTCTGCTTCCTCTTCGGAAGACATGACGATGGGATTGAGGAGATCCTCGAAGTACTCCTTCCACCGCCCAACAACATCCCCAGTCAGGGTCAACAGCTCCCCACCCGCACTGTAAACAGTGCTGGTGGAGAGCTGCTTCCGCCTCCTGAGGCGTCGTACGGTTTGCCAGAATCTCGTCGAGGCCGACCGATAGTCCTTCCTCCATAGCCTCGCCGAACTACTCTCAGACCCGAGTTTTGGCCTCTGCGACCGCACGGCTGCGGCTCGCTTGGCTTTGCCGGTAACCGGCAGCTGCCTCTGGGGTCCCACCTACCAACAAAGATAAGTAGGACTCTTCTTCAGCTTGACGGCATCCCTTAATTCCGGTGTCCACACAGGGTTAGGGGGCTTGCCACCGCGACAGGCACCAGAGACATTGAGACCATAGCTACAAGCGGCCCCCGCTATCAACAATGGAGATGGAGAACATGGTCCACTCGGACTCCATGTCTCCAACCTACCCCGGATCGTGGAGAAGCATCCCAGATGTGGGAGTTGAAGACCCTCGCGGACAGAGGGTTCCGCAGTCGCTCCCAGCAGACCCTCACAATAATTTGGGCCTGCCAGGTCTGACCGGATTACTCCCCTCGCAGCGTATCCAACTCACCACAGGTGGTGATCGGTAGACAGCTCTCGCCCCTCTCTTTACTCGAGTGTTCGAGAACACTGGCCAAAGGTCAGATGATACGACTACAAAGTCGATCACCCGACCTCCGGCTCAGGGTGTCCTGGTGCC